>NW_022605654.1:0-144892 GCF_008692025.1 Phocoena sinus | reverse complement strand
GTCCCCTAATCCTAACCCGTAACCTTATGCATACCCTAACCTGTACCCTAACCCTAACCCGTCGCTGACCCCTAACTTGTACCCTAAAACTTACCCATCCCCTTAACCTAACCCATACCCTAACCCTAACGCTATCCCTCCGTAACCTGTACCCTAATCCTAACCTGTATCCTAACCCTAACCCGTCACCTAACCCATACCCTAAACCCTAATCCTTACCCCTAACTTAATTTTTGTTTGTATTTTTAAAAATATTTTTCTTTTGTTAAAACAAATTAGCAGAACAACAAAATAAAACAGAAAGTAACCTGAGTGTTCCTCAAAAAACTAAGTCTGAAATACTCGGTACTTCTGTTCTATGGACTGTTATGTAGCCTATAAAAAGTGTTAGAGATAAATCTGTTTTTCTACAGTGAGAAACATGATGTTCCACATGTAAGGAACACCTGGATACAATGAGAAAGCTACACATTATGCTGGTTGTTGCAGGGAGTGGGAAAGGATGGCAAGTGGTAAAATATCTTTCCTTTAATCTTTTAAAATTTCACTTGTTACAAAAAACTTGAATTATAATTGTACTTTTAAAAATTAACAATTGAAATTTGAAAGAAAAAAGTATATATTGTGTGTTTAATTACATTTCATATAATTATTATCCCTGAATCATAATTCTGTTTGTACACCAGTATAGAGATTATTTCATAATATTTAGGTGAGAACTATTTCCTTCTCTTTTGAGAATAATTCTGTAAACTCATTTCCAGTAATGGCACTCCTCCCCAAATCAAAGGTTTAACAAGGGAGATGCAAGCAGAATAATCATGAAAACACAAAGCAATACAACAGCAACAAACAATTTCTAACTTCCAATAACAGCTCAATTTAGAATAGGGTTTATATCTTCAGAACAAAAGCATTCCTCCCTGACTTTCTAACCAGTCAAAATCTGTGTATTCTACAGAAAACTGTGATGTTATTCCCATAAAACTACCCTTTACTGCTTCTGCCTCCATTAGATTTCCTAAGCACTAGTGTTTTAATGTACAGGTTAAAAACAAAATCCTAATGTGGTTTATTTATAATGTGTGTGTTCTTTGTCTTATCCTAGTGTCTAAAGTCTTCTCCATGGCTGGACCCCAAATAATATTCCTTTATTTGCTAAGTGATATCTGGAGAGTGGGACAGGTTTAATAAATACCCTAACCCTACAGCGTACCCTAACCCTAAACCATACCCTAACCCTAACCCATATCCTAACCCGTACCCTAATCTGAACCCTAACCTACACCCTAACCCGTACCCTAAACCTAACCTGTACCCTGACCCTAACCCATACCCTGACCCTACCCCCAACCCTAACCCTATCCCCAGAGCTTCTGGTGCCTAAGAATTTATAATGTTAACCGCCTGTTACCTCACCATCAACCAGAGAATTGTGCACCAGCTGATCACATACCCTGCGACATCCCTCCTTAACTTGGCCTTTAAAATTGCTTTGCTGAGGGCTTCCCTGGTGGCGCAGTGGTTGGGAGTCCGCCTGCCGATGCAGGGGACACAGGTTCGTGCCCCGGTCCACGAAGATCCCACATGCCGCGGAGTGGCTGGGCCCGTGAGCCATGGCCGCTGAGACTGCGCGTCCAGAGCCTGTGCTCCGCAACGGGAGAGGCCACAACAGTGAGAGGCCCGCGTAATGCAAAAAAAAAAAAAAAAAATTGCTTTGCTGAAATCCTTCAGGGAGTTTGGGGTTTTAGAGCACAAGCCACATGGCCTCCTTGTATTGGCACTTGTACAATTAAGGCTGCACCTTCCTTCACCACACCTGGTGTCAGACTGGCTTTACTGCACTCGGGCAAGTGGACCCACATTTTGTTCAGTAACACTGGGGTCTACCAGGCTCCCACTCTCCTGTGCCCCACTGACTGTCATCTGCTCCTCCAGAGTCTTGTTGCAGCAAAATGAGAAATGAAGTTTGCCCTGCCCTGAGAACAAGGAAAACAAAGGGAACAGCGAACAGGCTAGAGAAGAAACATAACCTGGCCTGAAAGAGTTCATCACTCCTTGTTTTACTTTGTCACTCATTTGTACTAACTACATTTATACTTTACAAAGACTAACCTCACTCCCTGACACTATGTAATTTACATTTGGCACCCATCACCCCTAACTCTGTGTAGAGTTACATCACCCTGCCTCTCACTCCCTAACCTTATTATGCCTAGCACTTACATTCTATAAGCCCCTCCTAACAAATCACCCCCTATAGTTTTTGCCTTTTAGAAACAAGGTCACCGGCCCATAAACCAGAGGCAAATGGATGCAATTACCAGACTGCTGGACCCCAATTACCAGGTGGCCTGATGCCAGCTATGACTGTTTTGAAATAATGCAAAGGAAAGGAGGAATGCAAGACCTTCATTACTTTGATCCTTATCCTATACCCTGACTGCGACAGTCCCACATATAAAATATTCCCTGATTCTCAAGGAGGGGGTGGTGCCCGGTTCTTGACGCGCTAGCCAGCTGTGTCTTTCCTTCTGCCTGGCAGAAAAATAAAGCCATCTCTCTCTTCCTCCAAAATCCCTGTCTCCATATTTCTGTTCAGCCTCGGTGCACAGGGAAGCCGAGATTTCGACAACAGTCTGTGGCTAGTTCCCACACTAATTCCCCTCTACACCCACAGCCCTGGCCCAAGCCCAATCTGGTGCCTGGTTCCTCCATCAGGCCTGATGAAGCTCCCTGCCCGCACGGTGCGTCTCACATCCCACCCCAATGTGGTCTTTCTGAAGCATAAACGAGACGGACTCTCTCCCACCTGTAATCCCCCAAATGTTTCCCCACTTTCACTAGGGTATCTGCCGGGAGAGACATCTGCCAAGGCCTGAGAGTCCCCGGCATCCCCACTAGGCTGCTGGCTCCTGAGCTCCCTGACAGTGGGCGCCTCAGCAGGCCAGGAGACATGGGAGGAAACCCCAGAACTGCTTACCTCAGGACGGGGCAGGCACCGCCACGGCCTGATCAGAGAGAGCAGAGAAGGCTTCCCCAGCTGGGACACAAACTCTGCATGAGTGGCCTCTCCTTGAGCCATTACATCACCTCGTGTGACTTGAGGGAAGGAAGGACTGCAGCACACTTGGTTCCTAAGGAGGATGGTATAGGCTCAGTCACGTCCCCCCAAATTCACATGCTGAATCCCTAACCCCCAGGACCCCAGGACGTGGCTGTATTTGGAGATGGGATTTTTAAAGAGGTGATCAAGGTAAAAATGAGGTCACTAGGGTGGGTCCTAATCCAATAGGATTGATGTCCTACAAGAAGAGATTAGGACACAGATAGGCACAGGGGGAGACCATGTGAGGACCTGGGGAGGAGATGGCTGTCTAAGTACCAAGGAGAGAGGCCTCAGGAGAAGTCAGCGTGCACACACCTTGATCTCCGACAGCATCCAGGACTGGGAGATAGGTCTGTTACCCAAGCTGCCCTGTCTGTGTTATTTGTTACGGCAGTCCTGAGCAGACTCACACGAATGGTAACTCAGGGCTCAGACTGGACAGAGCCCACTCTCCATCCCCCTGTACGTGAGTTACAGGAACCCCAGGAACAGAGGAGGGGTTCCCTGAGGGGAGGCACAAGATAGAAGATGCTAGGCATTAACATGGCTGCATTCATGTTAAACGTGCCTGAAGTCCAATCACACGAGATGGTTCTGTCCTGTATGTACATCGGCACCTTCAGTCTGAACTGCAGATCTTGGGCTTCACCAGCTCCACTGAGAGCATTAGCTTCACCTGCTGTGGACCGTCTCCTATAGGATTTCCAGAACCACAAAGCACCGAAGCTTCACAGGCCCCAGAGTCTGTGCGCTACCGTCCAGGTGACCCTCACAGCAGGGCCACGCAGCTGCCCATCAGAACCCATTTCCCTTTTTCCTCTTCACAGCTACCCTGCACCTCCCAGCCTTCCCACCCCTTCCAGCTGGGGTGTAGTGTCTCGTGTTACCAAGGGAAACGGGTGGAGGTGGTGAGGGCCCTGGCCAGCCTGCATCCTACGATGGAGGGCATGAAGCCCAGCTGGTCACCCCACCCTGCTGCTTGGAGACCTGACCTGGAAGCAGGGAGGAGAAACAAGGGCCCAGAACCTGGGACCTGACACCCACCTGCCCTGGACTCTCACAAGAAGGGGACAGACACATCCTGATCTCCAGCCCAGTTTTGGGAGACACTTTGTTTCAGCAATAAACTTTGCCTTAAAAGCCAAGGTGCTTTACAAACCCCTCCCCAGCTGTCACAGGAAGTCAGGCTTCATCTCATCACACTTTTCTCAAACCCCAGCTCATGCTGAGACCACCTCTCAGGAGATGGTGCTTCAGAGAAGCCCCTTTAAAAGATCCCTGGAGTTCAGCTCTCCCAGCCCTGCCTTCAGTTTAAGGGAGAAGTTTCCTTGACAACCTTGACAAACCTGCTCAGTTTCCTTGACAACCAAGCAATCTCCCAAACTCTTCTCCTTCAAACATTCCTATTCTAGGCTGGAGGAGCCTAAAGAGACAGAGCTGTCATCACGTGCCAGAAACCGATTCCAAGCCCGTAGCTATTGGTTACATGATGCTGTTGATGATGAAATCCCAGGAGAGCCAGCTTTGCAATATAACCATTTCTGGACTCGGCACTGGCTCCCTTTCAACGGACAGAGTGGAGTGGCTGTTTCCACGGACCCCGTGGTGGAAGAGCTCACTTAATGCAGCCAGGACTTCATCCTTTCCAGGTGATTCCAGGGTCCTCATTCTCCCCAGACACCCACCCACATGGCTACTGTCTGTGTCAGTCCATATGGGACCTTGGCAATCTCCTAAAATGAGGGTTATTTTATACAGGTAACGGGTTGAATGCTGGCCCCAAAATATGTGTTCTCCCCCCAGAACACGTGAACAGGACCATATCTGGGAAAAGGGTCTTTCTATATGTAGTTAAGGATCTTGAGGTGAGGTCATCTTGGGTTAGGGTGGCCCTCAATCCAATTGAGAGAGTCCTTATGAGAGACAAAGAGGGGAAACACAGACACAGAGGAGAAGCCACGTGAAGACAGAGGCAGAGATGGGAGGGATATAGCCGCAAGCCAGGGAATGCCTGGAGACCCCAGAAGCTGGAAAAGGCAGGAAGAACCCTATCCTGGAGCCTTTGGAGAGACTTCCGTCCTGCAACACCTTGATCTCAGATGTCTGGTCTCCAGGATTGGGGGAGGATGAATTCCTGTTGTTTTAAACCACCCAGCTTGTGGTCATTTTTTACAGAAGCCACAGAACGGTCACACAGACCCTGCTCTGTAAGATCCTGGAAGTGCAGGTCTCATTAAAGGCCGACAGAGGCTGGATTGCAGAACCCTTAGAGTCAGCCTTGGGCCCCAGAAATCCTAAAGCAGAGGCTGGACACCAGAATGTTGAGGGGTCAGTCGGAAGCCCATCTCTAAGGGTGCCGGCTGCACACGGCCTCCCCAGGTTTTTAGGCATGTACATGTTGGGGATATGTATTTGCATCCTGATTCAGGACCTCTGGTGTCACTGTTCACGTTGTTAATTAAGAACCCCCTAGTTACACAAAGGAAAACCCTATCAGAACACTTGCTGGCCAGAGGTTGGAAATCATCTCCCATGCAGCCAGCAGCCCCCCGGCAAGGACCCTCCTCATTGCAAAGCTGGGGGACCGTGCCGAGGCGTCTCTGAGTAAACGTGAGCTGAGCCCCAGGCCAGCTGCTGCTGAACTGTTCCCACCCTTCTCAGGTGAAACACCTGAATGTGTGCAAGGACTTGAAAGCCTAGAGGAAGGGCCGTGGAGTCACACCAGCCACATCACACAGGCTGACTTGGTGCCTGCAGGCCAGCCAGGATGGTCCTGGCCCCGGGCGCTCTTCTGGAAGCTTTCCATTTCCCTGCCTGAGGTACCCCTCCTGTCCTGGCCCCCACTGCTTTTTTTCCCCTCACCTCTACCAGGGAGAAATTCCGGCAGCAGGTATGTGTGACACATCCTCTTCTTTAGCAGATGGCAGCCTGGGAACTCCTGCAGAAAGTCGAGCAGAGCCCTACTCACACTGGGCCACCCACAGAGCTGTGGACCCTACTCCCTCCCACCAGCCCAGCCCCGAGACTACTGACAGGGCGGAGAATATGGCGTCAGGCACAGCTGCAGGGGCTCTTGCTGCCTGAAAGGGTGTTTATATTGACCTCAACCCAGGCACACCTGGGGAGGGCTGGCCGGCCGGGTCAGGCTGCTCAGGTCAGGCAATCCTCGCCCCTCAGGGTCTCATAGCTGCAGAAAATGGGCCTTGCAGCACTGGCCAGGATCAGGATAGACAAGTGTCTTGATGGTCAGGATAAACAAGGGGCTGTAACTCTGGCTTGTTTTCTAATCATTTTGTCTGGTCCATGAGTGGGAGACAACTTCAAGAAGACCCTCCTAATGAGAGGAACCAAGGAGTCAGGAAGAGGAGGGGTGGTGGGTAGAGACAGAGGCCTGGTGCCCCAGCTGCAGTGGAAGCCTCTGGGAGACCCGATGGAAGGAGGCCGCACAGAGTGATGCCCAGGGTCACAGACCTATCCCGGAGCTGTTGTTTGTTAGTTCAAGTCCTGCTCTGAGGTGCTCAGGGTCAGCTCTGACCAACAGGTGAGCTGCGGGTGTTCTGCAATGAGGGCTACATGCACGGTTCCTGTGTGCCCAGCCTTGTTGTGTGCCTGCCCAGGTGAACTCCATATCCAGGGAGGGGCCTGACCATGAGGGTCCCGTGGGCTGCTGGGTGCCTGCCCAGGTGACCTCCATACCCTGGGAGGGGCCTGGCCACGACAGCCCTGTGTGCTGGGAGTGGGGCATGTGTATGAGTGCCCTCTCTGTGCAGCCGGAACAGTGTTGCTTAGCAACTTCTGTGTGGGCAGTGCTGGGATGAAATGAGAACCGGGAGATGCCACAGGCCCCCTGACCCCCGTCCATCCAGAGTGATGAGGTGAGTAGGTGGGCGCTGGCCACTGTGCTGCATGAGGGTGGCCCCACGGGTACCTCTTGCATCATCCACCTGACACCACGGAGTCCTCCCCAGGACAGAGCAGACAGCCTGCCTGGGGCAGGTGGGAGCTCCTGATGATGCTGCAGGGTACATGAGAGGGACAGACCAGGCAGGAGCCAGGACGGACCAGGTGGGAGCCCAGGAAGAGCCATGGGGCTCGGGGCCGAGGGGGCCTTTCTGGGTCTGAGCTGGGAGTGGATGTGCAGGTGGTGCGTGTGATCCAGGAAAGCTGCCCTGGTGTCGTGAGGCTGATCCTGCTTCAGAGTGACAAGCTCCTGGGTGATCCCAGAACAGGATAGTGAGACGGATCCTGTTAGGAGAAGGTAAGTAAATCCCCCCAAGAGGAGGATCTGTGAACTGGTCCCAGGAGGGGGGTGAAGGGAACAGGCGTGGAAGCTGCGGAGAGTGGGCAGTCCCCCTGGGTGGGCGGCAGGTGCAGACCCCACTCCGTGTCCCACAGCTGTGCTTCCGGCTGAATTACTTGGCTTCTTGGAGCCCAGCTTCCCAGTGGGGTGATGGTAGTGTGGACTGACTAGTAATTTGCTCAGAACAGGGTAGCAAGCGGTCTAGTGGAAATTCCACAGAACACCGTCAGTATGGGAATCACAGGCCCTGTTTCCCGCAGGTCTGTCTTCAAGATTGGGAGAGCAAATCCGAGCAGACTTGCAGCAGAGCCTGGGGACGGGCTCCGTTTGGTGGGTCCCCCTGTTTCCTGAATCTCGGAAGGAGCAGCTCCACCGGGCAGTGGCAGCTTCATCCCACACCTGGGAGCATCCAGACCTCAAGGCCCTGCAGCCCACGAGCCCTGTGTCTGGGCCCCGGGAGGCAGGCAGGACAGGCCGGCATCCTCCTCGGTCCTCTTCCTGCCCAGAACATTCGGGATCCAGGCCGTCATTAGGAAGAAGCAGGGATGGGGGTGTCCCATGTGGGAACAGGACATGGGGCAGCTTGTGCACGTGGACGTCCACACCGGGAATGGGGTTTGGTGGGATGCAAGCACTGGGAGGGGCAGGCAGTGGGCCTGAGGAAGTAGGGTGGGGCTGGGGGTCCTGTGAGGGGGGTGCGAGCTTCGCCTGTGCTGGGCCTCAGGCTCCATGGGGTTTCCCTCCCCTGGTCACTGGGCAGGAGGGGCCGAGCAGCATTGGTGGAGGGACCCATCGTGTCCCCAGGCCCTAGCAGCATCAGCCCTCCAGGCTCTGGGTCGGGGAGCCTGAGGGGCGCAGGCCCAGCTGTGCCCGCAGGGAGGCCTGGAGGGGTCGGGCGGGAAGCACGGTGTGGTCTCGCCTGTGCGGAAGCTCCCGAGCCACTGTCCAGTGGGAGCACTCACCTCACACGTGGGTTTCAAGTCCATGGCTCAGATCACCTTCTAGCCACTTGGTTTGTTTTCTAGACAAAGTCCTAATATCTCCTATGTCCCCTGCCCGTGAAAAGGCACGTCTCACCTGGCACCAGGTGCTGCCTCTGGTCCCTCTTGACTAGACACCCAGCAGCCAGTGTCACCGTGTCACGACTGTCAGGGCTGTCAGGCGTGGGGGGATGAGAGCACACAGTCCAGGCCCATGAGGGGCCGTGCCGTCCACGGAGCCGGTGCTGTGGCTGTAGGCGTTCCCTCCCTACCCCGTGGGCAGAGACCACCGTCCCCTTACAGACTGTTACCAAATGAAGTCATGTGGACCCTGCTCGGGCCCCAGCCTGTGAGGCGCTCTGCCTCAGCGGGGGAGATTTCCTTTTTCCACGTGGATTCAAGTAGGCAAATAACAAAACCAAAGCCGAGACCAACACAGCACAGGCTCCATTCAGTGGCCAAAGAATGGAGAAGCGGGAACTGAGTTCACAGATCACCTTCTCACCCTCCTGGAGAGAGTGGTTTAATTTTAGAGTAAAGACAAAGGGAGGAGGAGTGAGGTTAGTGGTGGGATGAAGACGCCTTCTGGGGAAAGGGCGGGGCTTTTTCCAAGGGGCTGGGGTACCACCTCCTTTTACCCGTTTCTGGTCCTTCATGTCCAGCCATGGCCGCCAGTGGGTGTGTCGCTTAATATGCAGATATAGTAAATTCAACACGTGATGAGACTCGGGGTCGGTTGGAGGTCACATTCGTTGCCATCTTGGTCCCAGCTGGGTCTATCTGTTTGTTTGTTTGTAGCTTCCTTTCTTATCTCTGGACCCCTTAACTTAAATACTTAAGGGAACTCCTGCTGAAGGTGGGGGTGCAGGACAGCCCTGTGAAAGGTGGGTGCACGGGTCCTGAGCAGAGCCTGGAGCAGCTCTGACAACAAGAGGAGGCTGAGACGGGCGGGCAATCTGATGCCCACACTGGGGCCTGTGGTCAGCATGTAGAGGGGGTCAGCCGGGGGCACGTGTCAGGGAAGGTTCTCGGTGTTTACACAGAAGATGTGAACGTGGGCCCAGATGCACAGCTGCCTGCAGACGCTGCTACAGAAACCCCTGATTCTTTCCTCAGAAAACTGGTGGGTGGTTATTCAGGCAACAGGGCAAACAGCTTGCTCTGGAGGCTCTTGTGGGGAAGTGGGGACTTAGCAACAGGGGCTCAGCCTGCGTAACCCCAGAAGCCCTCCCAGGACAGCTCCAGAACTGCTTCTGGAATGGCAAGGAGAAGTGGGTCTTCCACCTACTAGGCGTGGTGGAGAGGGCTGGGGTCTACAGGGCCACCCTCACCTTCAGGGACTGGCTGGGAGGCTCACAGGCCCCACCATATGCTTGTGGCTTGTGTCCTCACAGGTGATATGGGTCACAGCACGCAGTAGGCATTACCTCGAGGCAGGTGCTCACGCTGAGCGTCCCGTTAGCGAAACAGCATGGTAGCATGCTGACTTTCTCCTTGAGAAGGGTGACTTCAGGTACGAGGTCCTCGAAGAATTCTAAGCAGAGTGTTTTCTCATGGCAGCTCAGACGAGGGCCATGACAAAGACTTCAATGTCACATCAGACTAGCCAGAAATGTGGTCCTGAAGGCTGTTCGAGGGCTGTGGAAATGTAGCTCTCCTTAAGGAACGTGCAGTGTGTTGCCCATCACTTGGCATATGCAGAGGGCCTCTGAGAGACCGACCTATGGGCCTCGGTGATGGTCAGCAGGCCCACAGGGGTCTGGAGGTACTCAGTGATCCTGGAGGGAAATGATGCACACCAGAGGGGCCTAGGAGTCCTAAAAAGGGTACTTCCTTTAAAATAAAGAGGAACAGCGACTAACACTTCATGGAAACAGCTGCATGCCTCGCTTTCTGCATGGCTACTCAAGGCCTTTCCTCGAGGCAAGTACTCACATTGAGTTTCCCTTTAGCTCTAGAGCATGACAGGCTGAGCTCCACCCTGGTCATGGAAGCACCCGGTTTAGATAGAGGAAACTCATTTCTTTCCCAGAGCAATGCCTAGAGTGGATAGAAGCCTGTCAACAGCAGTGAATTTCAGGTGGCTTCAAGGCAGCATGAATGGAGCTTTCAAAATGGGAAAGCAAGGCTAGATCAATCAGGCCCCCATTTCCATGGACACATAACTAGCATACATCCCTGTGGTTTTCAACAAGTCAAAAGAGACACAGGTTACCCAGTGGTTCCTTCCCTGAATCAACTCATTGAAGCAGGGTGTTCTGCATCTAGTGAACTGCCTCAACCAAGGTACGACCTAGCTAGGCTTCCAGGCCTGTGGCTCTTCAAAAGCCTGCAGTGTTACATGAAGAACTGGGTTGTAGATGCAGTAGGAATGCAAGACGACTTTCTCCTGGAGGCAGAATGACTTCAGTCAGGAGGTCCTAGATGGAATGTGAACCTGAGGGTTTCTCTCAGTGCAGCTCAGACTAGGGCAATGAGTCAGATTTCCCCAGCATGTTGGACGTTCTAGACCAGTGTTCATGAAACTCTGGGAGTGCTGGGGATTTCAAGATGACCCAAGAAGGAGTTCAGGGTGTTGCCCTGTACTCGGCATACACAGAGTGGCTCTGAAGGGCTACGGGCCAGGAAGTTGCTTAGCAGGCCCAGGGGGGCCTGGAGGTACTCAGTGTTCCTGCCAGCAATACGATGCCAACACGAGGCTCCTAGGTGTCCTGAAAAGCATACTGCCATTGAGAAAATGCATACCATCGGCTATGGACTCATGGAAACTGCTGCACACCTCCGCTTCTGCACAGCAATTCAGGGCCTTACATTGAGGCAAGTGTTCTCGCTGAGTGTCCCCTTAGCGACACAGCATGGTAGGATGTTGAATTCCTTCTCAAGCAGAGTGATTTCAGGTACGAGGTCCTAGAAGAATTCTAAGCAGAGTGTTTTCCCATGGCATCTCAGAAGATGGCCATGGTGAAGACTTCCATGGCATATCGCGCTGGCCAGAAATGTGGCCCTGAAGGATGTTTGCAGGCTATGGAAATGTAGCTCTCCTTAAGGAACATGCACTGCGTTGCCCGTCATTTGGCATATACAGGGGGCCTCAGAGGGACTGACCTATGGGCCTCGATGTTGCTCAGCAGGCCCACAGGGTTCTGGAGGTACTCAGTGATCCTGGAGGGAAATGATGCACACGCGAGCGGCCTAGGAGTCCTGAAAAGGTTACTTCCTTTAAAATACAGCAGAACAGCCACAAAGACCTCTTGGAAACAGCGGCATGCCTCCCTTTCTGCACGGCTACTCAGGGCCTTTCCTCGAGGCACATACTCACGATGAGTTTCCCTTTAGATGTAGAGCATGGCAGGCTGAGCTCCACCCCGGCAATGGAAGCACCCGGTTTAGCTAGAAGAAACTCATTACCTTCCCAGAACCATGCCTACAATGGCTAGAGGCCTCTTAACAGCAGAAATTTCAGGTAGCATCAAGGCAGCATGAATGGAGCTTTCAAAATGGGAAAGCAAGGCTAGTTCCATCAGGCCACAATTTCCATGGGCACACACAGCATATATATCCCTTTGGATTCAAACAAGTCAAAAGAGACACAGGTTACCCAGTGATTCCTTCCCTGAATCAACTCCTCGAAGCAGGGTGTTCTGCATCTAGCGAACTGCATCAACCAAGCAACACCCTAGCTAGGCCTCTGGGCCTGTGGCTCTTCAAAAGCCTGCAGTTTTACACAAAGAACTGGGCTTTAGATACAGTTGGAAGCAAGCCGACTTTCTCCTGCAGGCAGGGTGAATTCAGACAAGAGATCCTAGACGGAATGCAAATCCAAGGGTTTTTGTTAGTTCAGCTCAGACTAGGGCAATGAGTCAGACTTCCACAGCATGTTGGACGTGCCAAAACAGTGTTCGTGAACCTGTGGGAGTACTGGGGATTTCAAGCTGTCCCAAGAAAGAGTGCAAGCTGTTGCCCTACATTTGGCATACACAGAGTGACTCCGAAGGGCTATCGGGACTGGATGTTGCTTAGCAGGCCCAAGGAGGCCGGGGGGTACTCCCAACTCAGGCCGGGAATACGGTGCAGACCCGAGTCTCTTAAGTGTCCTAAAAAGGGTACTGTGGTTAAGATAACACAGAGCAGCAGCTGCAGCCTGATGGAAACTGCTGCACGCCTCTGCTTCTGCAGGGCAATACGGGGCATTACCTACAGGCAAGTGTTCTTGCTGAGTTTCCCGTGAGCGACACGGCATGGTAGGATGGTGAACTTCTTCTCGAGCAGAGTGACTTCAGGTACGGGATCCACGAAGAATTGTAAGCAGAAGGTTTTCTCATGGCAGCTCCCCTTAAGGAAGGTGCAGTGTGTTGCCCATCACTCGAAAAACAGAGGGCCTCCGAGGGTCCAACATATGGGCCTCGATGTTGCTCAGCAGGCCCACAGGGATCTGGAGGTACTCAGTAATCTTTCAGGGAAAATTATGCAAACACGAGGGGCCAGGGAGTCCTAAACAGGGTACTCCCGATGAAATAAAGCAGAACAGTGACTAAGACCTCATGGAAACAGTTGCGTGCCTCCCTTTCTGCATGGATACTCAGGGCCTGTCCTCAACGCAAGCACTCACATTGAGTTTTCCTTTAGCTCTACAGCATGGCAGGCTGAGCTCCACCCCGGTCATAGAAGCACCTGGTTTAGATACAGGAAACTCATGTTCTTCTCATAGCCAGGCATATAGTGGCTAGAGTCCTGTCCACAGCAGTGAATTTCACATAGCTTTAAGGCAGCATGAATGGGGCTTTCAAAATGGGAAAGCAAGGTTATTTCCACCAGGACCCCATTTCCATGAGCACACGCACCATACAACCCTGTACTTTACAACAATTCAAGAGAGACACAGGTTGCCAAGTGGTTCCTTCCCTGAATCAAATCAAATCCTCTAAGCAGGGTGTTCGGCATGTAACGAACTGCCTCAACCAAGGTACACCCTCTACACAGGCCTCTGGGTCTGTGCCTCTTCAAAAGCCTGCAGTATTACACGAAGAACTGGGCTTTAGTGGCAGATGGAACACAAGCTGACTTTCTCAAGGAGACAGGGTGACTTCAGGCAGGATGTCTTAGATGGAAAGCGAAGCGAGGGTTTTTCTCAGTGCAGATCAGACTACGCCAATGAGTCAGACTTCTGCGGCATGTTGGACGTGCTAGAACAGTGTTCGTAAACCTATGAGAGTGCTGGGGATTTCAAGCTGTCATACACAGAGTGGCTCGGCATACACAGAGTGGCTCCAAAGGGCTACGGGCATGGAAGTTGCTTTGCAGGCCCAGGGGGGCCTAGGGGTACTCAGTGTTCCTGCAGGGAATACGGTGCCCACGCGAGACTCCTAGGTGTCCTGAAAAGCGTACTGCCGTTAAGATAATGCAGAGCAGCGGCTACGGCCTCATGGAAACTGCTGCACGCCTCCACTTCTGCTCGGCAATTCGGGGCCTTACCTTAAGGCAAGCGCTTCGCTGAGTGTCCCGTTAGCGACACAGCATGGTAGGATGATGAATCTCTCCTCCAGCAGAGTGAGTTCAGGTATGAGGTCCTAGAAGAACTGTAAGCAGAATATTTACCCATAGCAGCACTGACGACAGCCATGACGAAGAATTCCATGGCACGTCGGACTAGCCAGAAATGTGGTCCTGAGGCTGTTCGAGGGCTTTGGAAATGTAGCTCTCCTTAAGGAACGTGTAGTTTGTTGCCCATCGCTCGGCATACAGAGAGGGCCTCCACGGGACCAACATATGGGCCTCGATATTGCTCAGTAGGCCCACCGGAGTCTGGAGGTACTCAGTGATATTTGAGGGAAATGACACACACCTGAGGCACCTAGGAGTCCTGAAAAGGGTACTTCCTTTAAAATAACGCAGAACGGCAACTAAGACCTCATGGAAACAGCTGCACACCTCCCTTTCTGTACGGATACTCTAGGCCTTTCTTTGAGGCAGGTATTCACGTTGACTTTCTGTTTAGCTCTAGAGCATGGCAGGCTGAGATCTACACCCGCCATGGAAGCACCTGGTTTAGATAGAGGAAACTCATTTTCTTCCCACAGCCAGGCCTATAGTGTCTAGAGGCCTGTCAACAAAAGTGAATTTTAAGTAGCTTCAGGGCAGTATGAAAGGAGCTTTCAAAATGGGAAAGCAAGGCTAGTTCCATCAGGACCCCATTTCCATGGGCACACGCGACACACATCCCTGTGGTTTCTAACAAGTCAAAAGAGACACAGGTTACCCAGTGGTTCCTTCCCTGAATCAACTCCTCGAAGCAGGGTGTTCTGAAGCTAGCGAACTGCCTCAACCAAGGCACACTGTAGATAAGTCAATGGGCCTGTGGCTCTTTAAAAGCCTGCAGTGTTACACGAAGAACTGGGCTTTAGTGGTGGTCAGAACGCAAGCCGACTTTCTCCTGGAGGGAGGGTGACTTCAGGCACGAGGTCCTAGATGGAATGCGAAGCCGAGTGTTTTTCTCAGTGCAGCTCACACTAGGGCAATGAGTCAGACGTCCCTGGCATGTTGGACTTTCTAGAACGGTATTCATGGAACTCTGGGAGTGCTGGGGATTTCAAGTTGTCCCATGAATGAGTGCAGTGTGTTGCCCTATAATCGGCATACATATCCTGGCTTTAGTGGCAGTCGGAATGCAAGCCAACTTTTTCCTGGAGGCAGGGTGACTTCAGGCAGGAGATCCTAGATGGAATTTGAAGCCGAGGGTTTCTCTCAGTGCAGCTCAGACTAGGGCTATGGGGCAGACTTCCAGGGCATGTGGGACAAGCTAGAACCGGGTTTGTGAACCTGTGAGAATGCTGGGGATTTCAAGCTGTCCCATGAAGGGCAGTGTGTTGCCCTATACTCGGCATACACAGAGTGGCAGCGAAGGGCTACGGTCCTGGAAGTTGCTTAGCAGGCCCAGGGGGCCTGGGGCGACTCACTGTTCCTGCCGGGAACAGGTGCCCTCGTGAGGCTCCTAGGTGTCCTGAAAAGCGTACTGCTGTTAAGATAATGCACAGCAGAGCTACAGCCTCAGGGAAACTGCTGCATACCTCCGATTCTGCACGGAAATTCAAGGACTTAACTACAGGCACGTGCTCACGCTGAGTGTCCTGTTAGCGACACAGCATGGTCGGATGGTGAATTTCTTCTCGAGCAGAGAGATTTCAGGTACGAGGTCCTCGAAGAATTGTAATCAGAATGCTTTCCCATGGCAGCTCCGACGATGGCCTTGACGAAGTCTTCCACGGCACATCGGACTGGCCAGAAATACGGTCCTGAGGCTGTTCGAGGGCTCTGGAATGTAGCTCTCCTTATGGAACATGCAGTGTGTTGCCCATAACTCGGCATACACAGAGGACCTCCGAGGGACCGACCTATGGGGCTTGATGTTACTCAGCAGGCACACAGGGGTCTGGGGCTACTCAGTGATCCTGGAGGGAAATGATGCATACCCGAGGGGCCTAGTAGTCCTGAAAAGGGTACTTCCTTTAAAATACAGCAGAACGGTGACTAAGACCTCATGGAAACAGCTGCATGCCTCCCTTTCTCTACGAATACTCAGGGCCTTTCCTCGAGGCAAGTACTCACATTGCATTTCCCTCTATACCTAGAGAATGGCAGGATGAGCCCCACCCCAGCCATGGAAGCACGTGGTTTAGATAGAGGAAACTCATTTTCTTCCCACAGCCAGGCAGACAGTGGCTAGAGGCCTGTCAACAGCAGTGAATTTCAGGTAGCTTCAAGGCAGCATGCATGGAGCTTTCAAAATGGGAAAGCAAGGCTAGTTCCATCAGGGCCTCATTTCCATGGGCACATGCAGCATATATCCCTGTGGTTTCTAACAAGTCAAAAGAGACACAGGTTACCCAGGGGTTCCTTCCCTGAATCAACTCCTCGAAGCACGGTGTTCTGCATCTAGCAAACTGTCCCAAACAAGGTACACACTAGCTAAGCCTCCGGGCCTGTGGCTCTTCAAAAGCTTGCAGTATTACACGAAGAACTGGGCTTTAGTGGCAGTAGAAACGCAAGCTGAGTTTCTCCTGGAGGCAGCATGACTTCAGGCAAGAGGTCCTAAATGGAATATGAAGCCGAGGGATTTTCTCAGTGCAGCTCAGACTAGGGCAATGAATCAGACTTCCCCGGCATTTTGGACATGCTAGAACGGTGTTCGTGAATTGCTGGGAGTGCTGGGGATTTCAAGCTGTCCCATGAAAGAGGGCAGTGTGTGGCCCTATATTCGGTATACACAGAGTGGCTCCGAAGGGCTACGGGCCTGGAAGTTGCTTAGCAGGCCAAGGCGGGCCTGGCGGTACTCAGTGTTCCAGCCGGGAATAGGGTTCCCACACAAGGTTGCTGGGTGTCCTGAAAAGCGTATGGCCATTAAGATAATGAAGAGCAGCGGCTACGACCTCATGGAAACTGCTGCACGCCATTGCCTCTGCACGAACATTCAGGGCCTTACCTTGAGGCAACTGCTCACGCTGACTGTCCCGTTAGCGACACAGCATGGTAGGGTGCTGAATTTCTTCTCGAGCGGAGTGACTTCATGTACGAGTTCCTTGAAGAATTTTAAGCAGAATGTTTTACGATGGGAGCTCAGACGATGGTTATGAAGAAGACTTCCACGGCACATCGCACTGGCCACAAAAGTGGTCTTGAGGCTGTTTGAGAGCTCTGGAAATGTAGCTCCCCTTAAGGAAAGTGCAGTGTGTTGACCATCAGCCGGCATACACAGAGGGCCTCTGAGGGCCCCACCTATTGGTCTCTATGTTGCTCAGCAGGCCCACAGCGTTCTGCAAGTAGTCAGTAATCCTGGAGGGAAATGATGCACACCCGATGGGCCTACGAGTCCTGAAAAGGGTACTTCATTTAAACTACAGCAGAACACCGACGAAGACCTCATGGAAACAGCTGCATGCACCCTTTCTGTACGGATACTCAGGGCGATTCCTCGAGGCAAGTACTCACGTTGAGTTTCCCTTTATCTCTAGAGCATGGCAGGCTAAGCTCCACCCGGGCCATGGAAGCACCTGGTTAACATAGAGGAAACTCATTTACTTCACAGAGCCAGGCCTACAGTGGCTAGAGGCCTGTCAACAGCAGTGAATTTCAGGTCCTTCAAGGCAGAATGCATGGCGCTTTGAAAATGTGAAAGCAAGGCTATTTCCATCAGGCCCCCATTTCCATGGGCAAACACACCATACATCCCTGTAGTTTCTAACAAGCCAAAAGAGACACAGGTTACCCACTGTTTCGTTCCCTGAATCAACTCCTCAAAGCACGGTGTTCTGCATCTAGCAAACTGCCTCAACCAAGGTATACCCTAGCTAGGCCTCCGGGCCTGTGGCTCTTCAAAAGCCTGCAGTTTTACACGAAGAACTGGGCTTTAGTGGCAGTAGGAATGCAAGTCGACTTTCTCCTGGAGGCAGGGTGACTTCAGTCAGGAGGTCCTAGATGGAATGCGAAACCGAGGGTTTTTCTCAGTGCAGCTCAGACTAGGGCAATGAGTCAGACTTCCACGGCATGTTGGACATGAAAGAAACGTGTTCATGAACCTGTGGGAATATTGGGTAAAGCAAGCTGTCCAAAAAAACAGTGCAGTGTGTTGCCCTACACGCGGCATACACAGAGTGACTCCGAAGGGCTACAAGAATGGATGATGCTTAGCAACTAAAACCCTATTGCTGATCCAACAAAGTCCCTGATGACGCTCCTACGTCATGCCCTGACAGCGTCCCCAGCGAAGGGCCTGACGCTAGGCCTCACTCAGGCCCTGTCACTCTCCCTAAGTCAGGCTCTGATGCTGTCCCTACCAGAAGCCCTGACACTGGTTCTAAGTAAGGCCCTGGTACTCTCAGTGACTAAGGTCTTGACACTATCCCTAGATGTTAACCTGACCCTGTCCCTAGCTAAAGTCCTGCCTCTTATGCGAACTGAAGCCTTTATGCTGTGCCTAACTCAGGCCCTGAATTTAGTCCCAAGGCTGTGACACTGTCCCTGAGGCCTAGAAGTTCGTCCTAAATCTGGCCCAGAACTGTCCCTAACTAATGCCCTAACACTATTCCTAACTCACGCCCTGACACTGTACCTAACAGAGGTTCTGATGCTAGTCCTGACACAGGCCCTGACACTGCGTCTAACTAAGGCCCTGCTGCCATCAATATCTAAAGTCCTGACATTATCCTGAGCTAAAATCCTGACCCATGTCTTACCAAGGTCCTGAAACTCTCCCAAGTAAGCCCTGATGCTGTCCCTAAGTGAGGCCCTGAGGCTGTCCCTATCAGAAGCCCTGAGAATGTCTTTAACGAAGATCCAATGCTGATCCTACAGAGGCCCTTATACTACTCGTAAGTCATGCCCTGACACTGTCCCTAACTCACGCCCTAAAGATAGGCCTCATTTATGCCCTGTTGCCATACCTTAGTTAGGCTCTGACGCTGTCCGTACATAAAGCCCTGACACTGGTCCTGATTAAGCCCCTGACACTGGTCCTAACTAAGGCCCTGATGCTCTCAATAACTAAGGTCTTCACGCTATCCCTAGCTCATTTCCAGAAGCTATCCCTGGCCTGGAAACTGACTCTAGTCCGAGCTAATTTCCTGCCTCTCATCCTCACAGAAGCCCTAATGCTCTCCCTAACTAAGGCCCAGACTAGTCCTAACTAGGGCCCTGACACTGTCTCTAACTAAGGCCCAGAATCTGTCCCAATTATAGGCCCTGCTGCCGGCAATAACTAAAATCCGGACACTATCCTGAGCTAATATCCTGACCCATTTCTAACCAAGGGCCTGGCACTGTCCCTAAGAAAGCCCTGTCGCTGTCCTTAAGTGAAGGCATGAGGTTGTGCCTAACTCAGGCCCTGAAGCTATGCCTATCTGAGGCCTTGAAGCTATGACCACCTCAGACCCTGATCATGTCTTTAACTAAGACCCTAATGCTGATCCAACAAAGGCCCTGATGCAGCTCCTACGTCATGCTCTGATACTGTCCTTAGCTAAGGCCCTGACACTAAGCTTCACTCAAGCCCTGTCACTCTTCCCAAGTCCGGCTCTGATGCTGTCCCTACCTGAAGTCCTGACACTGGTCCTAAATAAGGCCCTGATGCTCTAAGTAACTGAAGTCTTGGCACTATTCCTAGGTCATGTCCTGACACTATCCCTAGACTTTAACCTACCCTTGCCTTTACCTAATGTCGAGCCTCTTATGCTAACTAAATCCCTGATGCTGTCCCTAACTAAGGCCCTGAAATTAGTCCCCAGGCCCCGACGCTGCCGCTAACTGAGGCCTGGAGGCTCGCCCTAACTCAGTCTCTGACACTGTACCTAACAAAGGTTCTGATGTTCGTCTTAAGTCAGGCCCTGACACTGTCTCTAAGGCCCTGCGGCCATCAATATCTAAAGTCCTGACATTATCCTGAGCTAATATCCTCACCCATGACTTACCAAGGTCCTGAAACTGTCCCAAAGTAAGTCCTGACGCTGTCCCTAAGGGAGGACCTGAGGATGTCACTAACAGAGGCCCTGAAAATGTCTTTTACGAAGACCCTAAGGCTGATCTTACAGAGGGCCTTACAATAATCCTACGTCATGTCCTGACACTATCCCTCACTCAGACACTAAAGATAGGCCTCACTTAGGCCCTGTTGCAGTACCGTAGTTAGGCTGTGATGCTGTCCCTACATCAAGCCCTGACACTGGTCCTGATTAAGCCCCTGACACTGGTCCTAACTAAGGCCCTGATGCTCTCAATAACGAAGGTCTTCATGCTATCCCTAGCTCATTTCCTGACACTATCCCTGGCCTGGAAGCTGACTCTGTCCCGAGCTAATTTCCTGCCTCTTATCCTCACTGAAACCCTAATGCTCTCCCTAACTAAGGCCCAGACTAGTCCTTACTAAGGCACTGACACTGTCTCTAACTAAGGCCCGGAATCTGTCCCTAATATAGGCCCTGCTGCCGGCAATAACTAAAATCCGGACACTATCCTGAGTTAAGAATCTGACCCATTTCCAACCAAGGTCCTGACACTGTCCCTAAGAAAGCCCTGTCTCTGTCCCTAAGTGAAGGCCTGAGGCTATGCCTAACTTAAGCCCTGAAGCTATGCCTACCTGAGGCCTTGATGCTCTGACCACCTCAGGCCCTGATCATGTCTTTAAATAAGACGCTATTGCTGACCCAACAAAGGCCCTGATGCAGCTCCTACATCATGCCCTGACAGTGTCCCCAGCTAAGGGCCTGACGCTAGGCCTCACTCAGGCCCTGTGGCTCTCCCTAAGTCAGGCACTGGTACTGTCCCAAACTGCAGCCCTGATACTGGTTCTAAATAAGGCCCTGATACCCTCAGTGACTAAGGTCTTGACACAATCCCTAGGTCATTTCCTGACATGATCCATAAACTTTGCCCTAAAACTAGCCCTAGCAAATGTCCTGCCGCTTATGCTAATTGAAACCCTTACTCTGTGCCTAACACAGACACTGAATTTAGGCCCAAGGCCATGACACTTTCACTAACTGAGGCCTAGAAGCCCGTCCTAAATCTGGCCCAGAACTGTCCCTCACTAAAGCCCTAACACTATTCTTAACTCAGGCCCTGACACGGTACCTAACAGAGGCCCGGATGCTAGTCCTAACGCAGGCCCTGACACTGTTTCTAACTAAGGCCCTGCTGTCGTCAATATCTAATGTCCTGACACTATCCAGAGCTCATTTCCTGACCCATCTCTTACCAAGGTCCTGAAACTGTCCCTAAGTAAGCCCTGACACTGTCCCTAAGTGAGACCCTGAGGCTGTCCCTAACAGAGGCCCTGATCATGGCTTTAGCAAAGCCCCTGAGGCTGATCCTACTGAGGCCCTTATGCTGCTCCTAAGTCAGGCCCTGACACTATCCCTGGCAAAGGCCCTGACAATAGGCCTCACACAAGCTCTGTCGCTCTTCCAAAGTTGGGCTCTGACACTGCCCCTACCTGTAGCATTGACACTGGTCTTAAATTAGACCCTGATGCTCTAACTAACTAAAGTCTTGGTACTATGCCTAGGTAATGTCCTGACACTATCCCTAGACCTTAACCTAACCTTGCCTTTAACTAAAGTCGAGCCTCTTATGCTAACTAAATCCCTGACGCTGTCCCTAACTAAGGCCCTGAAATTAGCCCCGAGGCCGTGACGCTGTCCCTAACTGAGGCCTGGAGGCTCATCTGATCTCAGGCCCTGACACTACACCTAACTCATTCCCTGAGAATGTACCTGACTAAGGCTCTGATGCTCATCCTAAGTCAGGCCCTGACACAGCCATCAATATCTAAAGTCCTGACATTATCTTCAGTTAATATCCTGACCCATGTCTTACCAAGGTCCTGACACTGTCTGTAAGAAATCCCTGTCGCTGTCCGTAAGTGAAGACCTGAGGCTGTGCCTAACTGAGGCCCTGAAGCTATGCCTAACTGACGCCTTGACGTTGTGACTAGCTCAGGCTCTGATCATGTCTTTAACTAAGACCCTATTGCTGATCCAACAAAGGCCCTGATGCAGCTCCTACATCATGCCCTGACAGGGTCCCCAGCTAAGGGCGTGACGCTAGGCCTCACTCAGGCCCTGACGCTCTCCCTAAGTCAGGCTGTGATGCTGTCCCTACCTGAAGCCCTGACACTGGCCCTAAATAAGGCCCTGACAATGTCAGTAACTAAGGTCTTGACACTATCCCTAAGTCATTTCCTGACACGATCACTAAACTTTACACTAACCCTGTCTCTTGCAACTGTCCTGCCTCTTATGCTAACTGAATACCTTATGCCGTGTCTAACTCAGGCCCTGAATTTAGTCCCAAGGCCGTGACACTCTCCCTAACTAAGGCCTAGATGGTCATCCTAACTCAGGCCCTGACACTGTCCCTAACTAATGCCCTAACACTATTCCTAACTCAGGCCCTGACACGGTACCTAACAGAGGCACAGATGCTAGTTCTAAGGGAGGCCCTGACACTGTCTAACTAAGGACCAGAATCTGTTCCTAATATAGGTCCTGCTACCAGCAATAGCTAAAATCCGGACACTATTCTTAGCTAATATCCTGACCCATTCCTAACCAAGGTCCTGACACTGGTCCTAAGAAAGCCCTGTCGCTGTCCCTAAGTGAAGACCTGAGGCTGTGCCTAACTGAGGCCCTGAAGCTAGGCCTCACTGAGACCTTGACACTGTGACTAACTCAGACCCTGATCATGTATTTAACTAAGACCCTATTGCTGATCCAACAAAGGCCCTAATGGAGCTCCTACATCATGCCCTGACAGTGTCCCCAGCTAAGGACCTGACACTAGGCCTCATTCAGGCCCTGTCACCCTCCCTATGTCAGGATCTGATGCTATCCCTACCTGAAGCCCTGACACGGGTCATAAATAAGGCTCTGATACTGTCAGTAACTAAGGTCTTGACACTATCCATAGGTCATTTCCTGACATGATCCCTAAACTTTACCCTAACCATGTCCCTCGCAACTGTCCTGTCTCTTAAGCTAACTGAAGCCCTCGTGCTGTGAATACCTCAGGCCCTGAATTTAATCCCAAGTCTGTGACACTGTCCCTAACTAAGGTCTAGTTGCTCGTCCTAAATCCGGCCCTGTCACAGTGCCTAACTAAGGAATTATTGGTTCTGATGTATCAGCTATGAATTTTTTTTCCAATGGACTGGACACACTTACTAAAGTAAAATAAAAACATTATTTTTAAATGATAAAAATAAATGAATAACTCTAAGAGATAGATTTAAGAGTGGATTTGGACCTGACAGTTCTGGTGGCTCACTCTCTTGCAGTGTGGTCTGGTCTCTCTCCAATCCTTTCTCCTGTAAATGCCTTTGGGTGGCCCCATTCACAGGAACAGTCTCTCTCACTACATCCAGGGCTTCCAGAAACTGCAGGCGACACTCACTCAATGTCCATTTTAACAGAAAAGAAGTGGTTCAGTTACGGTCAGTGATTGTGGTCACCCATCCAGGGCTTTGGCTGTCCTCCCTTGATGGCAGGAAGCTCTTCCACTAGCTAAAGTAGCAACTTTGCTGTTGGTGGTAAACTCAACACTCTTGCTTTGGGCATCACATCCGAGGCTGGCCCTGATTGCCTGTGTACCTCAAAAGGCACACAGACTTCATTTGTGTCCCTGGGAAGTGGGAGCCCAGGAGTCACACCTGCCCTCTGACTATATTAATCACCCATCTCCACAGAACACATCTGCTCCTTTTCCTGTCTCTGCTCGCTCCTTCACAGAGAACAGAAACCAAATGGTAGGTGGTAAGGAAACTGTTACTCAACGGAGCAGCGTCTCAAGGATTATTCTATACCATGGAAGCCACAGTAGGCTGGCTTTCCGGAGAACACAGGGACTGGGTCCAGGATGCACATGGCTCCTGGAGACCACGCAACCTCTGTGGGAAAACACCAGCTGGGAAGCCACTTGCTCCCATACCTTTGATTTCTCATGACTATGAATGTCAAAGGTTTGCAACAACCCAAAGGCCAGAGGATTGCAGGGCCACCGTCTGCTGTATGCTGATGGTGGCCAGGGCCACACTCAATGTCTGGAGGGTTATTTCCTCTCAGAAGGCTGGGTAGCTATGAGGGAGGAGGCCCTTTTCTCAATCACGTGGATGTAGGGAACTGAAACATCTCAAGGGGCCGTCTACGCTGCCCAGGGAGCTGTTCAATTGCCCAGCAGCAAGGTCAGCTCAGTGATTGGCCACAGGGGCTTGACAGGGCCCAGGCAGGCCTGAGCTGCAAGGCCACAGATGCCTGCCTGGATGGTCAGAGGTCAAGGGATATTCTGAGGTTTTATTATCTACTACTGCCCACTCAAATGGGACGAAGGATGCAGCCAGTCCTGAAGAGCACCGCCAGCCCTCAAGAAGGCAGCACATGGGGGCTGGCAGCGCTACAGCCTTGCATGCATGCCAACACGTCCCACTGAGCGCACTGCGTGTCAGAGCTGGGCTGGAACCTGGGTCCAGCCCCACCCTCCCCATGTTGGCGGCGGGGACCTTCCCGACTTCTGAGGCCCTCCACAACCACAGACTGAGGTTAAGGTGGAGATGAAACACTCAGCAACCAGAGCAGACATTTTGTCATCTTCTTTAGAGTCCAGGATGCAGAGAGGAAGCAGAGGTGGAGCAGAAAACCAACAGTCCAGCTTTACCCCACGTCACTTGCACCAGGTGAGTCCTGTCCATCGTGGAGGCTCAGATAGACGAGAGAGGGGAGAACGAAGCAGGCCCATTAGATCGTGAACACTAGGTGTGTAAAGTATGAGTACTTTCTGGTTTTCTTTTTATTTACGGGAATGTCTATTTTTCAATCATTGAGATACACTATTAGTAATATAAAAAGATTAAAATTGTGTATCCCTTTTCACACGCCCCTCACTAAAAGTGAATTCTGTAGAAGGTACACATTTTCTGAAATCTCTTCTTACAAGAGTCACGGATTTACTTACTAAAAGCTGGCTGGAATCAACACAGGTGACTTTGCACTTTTAGGATTGCCTGGGTCCGTGGCCTGCTGGGCTGCAGTTCTTATTTTCCACCTCTGTAAGATGCAGGTGGAGAAGCAACGGTGAGACCTGTCTCTCTATTAGTTGTTCAGCTAGGACTTTGAGGTACTTACCCTGTGCAGTATGTGGTAGCAGAAGCACGGGTCACAGGAGGAACAGAGTACTTGGTCTCGGCCCTTAGATGACCCACAGTGGACATTAGATACTCAGCCAACAACCAGAAAAGAGAGTCCACACATCTTACCTCCCTTCTACGAACACGTGCCGCTCAGGCACACAGGACACAGAAACTGGGCAGATATAGGGTTTAAATGCAGAATCTCAGGGACTTCCCTGCTGGTCCAGCGGTGAAGACTCAACGCTTCCACTGCAGGGGAGCAGGTTCAATTCTTGGTGGGGGAACTAAAATCCCACGTGCTGCATGGCCCAGCCTAAATAAATACATACAGAAAAGCAGAATTTCTGTTTTCAAGGTGCTGGCTGATGGAGGAGACAGAATAATTCATGTGCTCCTCCCCAGAGTGCAAGTGCCAGAGCCAGCCACAGTCGAGGATCCCTATGGGGGATGCAGGGTGGGAGGGGCAGCCGCAGGAGGAGGAGGGCTGGTGAGGAAGGGAAGGGACCCAGGGCTCCGGCCAGCGAGGCTGCCTCACAAGGCGGGCCTGGGACACATTGTGTGGACAGGACCACAGGCCCCCTGAGGACGAGGGATGAGCTGCTGTTGGGAGCAGGGGGACGGCCCTGATACAGGGCTAGGAGGCTCCAGGGTTTAGAGCGTGCCCTGGGACCCGGTGAGGATGATGCAGTGGAGCGATGCCCTGCAGAGAGCAGCTAGGAAAGGCTGCATGGATCCAAGCAGACGCCAGAACAAGATCGCGCCAGGGAACCATGTACAGGCGGTGGACGAGACTGGGTGACTGCTGGGCAGGTGGGGTGGGATGGCAGACAGGGGGCACATCACAGGGAGAGCCTAGGAGCAGCAATCTGGGGAGAGAGGAGGGAGGGCAGAAACGATGAGATTGGCTGTATAGGTCAGGCCATAGTGACAAGTATCCAGACGGTCTGCTTGAGTGCAGAGCTGGCCGCCCACTCTCTCACTGTGTGCCCCAAGTAGGCTCAAGCCTCTTCTGGGGGAACACAGGGGGTTCAGATCTATACTCCACACCAATTCCATTTACCAACTATAATTTCTGTCTGGAGCTGTTTTTCTTGGGGTGATTCCACTGTGTCTGTCTGTCAACCTTTAATTTTACAAAATAACCTTTAACCAGTCTGTGAAGACTAAAGAATGATTTTTCATTGGGAATTAACTAGTTATTTTGGAAGTCCCTTGGGAATTTAAACATTGGTGTGTGTTCCTATCTGCAAGCATTTCCTCTACAGGCCTAAATGCCTTCTGCCACAGAGCAACGGCCACGTTACGTGGTTAGCTAACGATATCAGGCAGAATCCGCTCTCACAGAACAACTTGCATCTGGAAGGTCCCCCAAATCCCAGGCCCAACTTGTCCCAGGCCCTGTACTCCACCAAGACTGTGGGCACATGGAGAAAGCTTTGCCCTGCCCGTCCTGTTCTAGGACAACAGGTCCAGGATCCATTCCTCTACCTTTCAGCCAGCCAGGCAGCCCCAGAGAAATTTACATCTAGTGGAAGGGACAGAGAGAGAAAATAACCGTGTGGTGTGACAAGTGCTATAACAGGGAACATTCAGGTGAACTAGGCCAACAGGAGCACCAAGGGGCTGTGGCGGGCAGGCCAGACAAGGGTGTGGGGTGGGGAGCCTCCCCCAGGAAGGACGTTGTTTCCTTGACCAGCTACAGCTGTTGGTTTGGCCGGCAGTCACCAGACCTGAAAAGAACCAGCAGGGGACGCGGAGGGGAAGAACAGGCGCCATGAAAAAGCAACTGCTGCCACAGCTGAGGAAATCAAGCTGTGCCAAAAAAGAGGGCAGTGTGTTGCCCTACACGCAACATACACAGAGTGACTCAGAAGGGCTACGGGCCTGGATGTTGCATAGCAGGCCCAGGGGAGCCTGAGGGTACGCAGTGTTCTTGCACGGAATACGGTGCCCACGCGAGGCTCCTAGGTGTCCTGAAAAGCGTACTGCCTTTAAAATAATGCAGAGCAGCGGCTATGGCCTCATGGAATCTGCTGCGTGCCTCGGCAAATCAGGGTCTTACCTCGAGGCAAGTGCTCTCGTTTAATGTCCCATTAGAGACACAGCACGGTAGGATGCTGACTTGCTACCTGAGTATAGTGACTGCAGGTACGAGGTCCTCGAAAAATTCTAAGCAGAGTGTTTTCTCATGGCAGCTCAGACGACAGCCATGATGAAGACTTCCATGGCACCTTAGACTCGCTATAAATGTGGTCCTGATGCTGTTCGAGTGCTCTGGCAAGGTAGCTTTCCTTAAGTAACGAGCAATGTGTTGCCCATCACTCGTCAAACACAGAGGACCTCCAAGGGACCTATGGGCCTCGATTTTGGTCAGCAGGCCCACGAGGTCTGGAGGTACTCAGGGATCTTGGAGGGAAAATGATGCACACCCAAGGGGTCTAGGAGTCCTGAAAGGGTACTTCATTTAAAATAAGGCAGAACCCCGATGAAAGCCTCATGGAAACAGCCGCATGCCTCACTTTCCGCAGGTCTACTCAGGGCCTGTCCTCGAGGCAAGTACTCACGTTGAGTTTCCATTTAGCTCTAGAGCATGGCAGGCTGAGCCCCACCCCAGCCATGGAAGAACACTGTTTAGCTAGAGGAAACTCACTTTCTTTGCAGAGCCATGCCTACAGTGGCTAGAGTTCTGTCAACAGCAGTGAATTTCACATAGCTTCAAGGCAACATGAAGGGAGCTTTCAAAATGGGAAAGCAAGGCTAGTTCCATCAGGCCCCCATTTCCATGGGCACACGCAGCATACATCCCTGTGCTTTCTAACAAGTCAAAAGAGACACAGAGGGCTTCCCTGGTGGCGCAGTGGTTGAGAGTCCGCCTGCCGATGCAGGGGACACGGGTTCGTGCCCCGGTCCGGGAAGATCCCACATGCCGCGGAGCGGCTGGGCCCGTGAGCCATGGCTGCTGAGCCTGCACGTCCGGAGCCTGTGCTCCACAACGGGAGAGGCCACAACAGTGAGAGGCCCGCATACCGCAAAAAAAAAAAAAAAAAAAAAAAAAAAAATAATAAAAAAAAAAGAGACACAGATTACACACTGGTTCCTTCCCTGAATCAAATTCTCCAAGCAAGGTGTTCTGCATCTAGTGAACTACATCAACCAAGGAAGGCCCTAGGTAGGAATTCGGGCCTCTTCAAAAGCCTGCACTGTTACTCAAAGAATTGACCTTTAGTTGCAGTAGGAATGCAAGCCGACTTATTCTTGGAGACAGGGTGACTTCAGGTAGGAGGTCTTAGATGGAACGAGAAGCCAAGTGTTTTTCTCAGTGCAGCTTAGACTAGGGCAATGAGTCAGACTTCCACAGCATGTTGGACATGCTAGAAAGGTGTTCGTGAACCGGTGCGCGTATTGGGTAAATCAAGCTGTCCCTAAAAACAGTGCAGTGTGCTGCCCTACACACGGCATACACAGAGTGACTCTGAAGGGCTACAAGCCTGGATGTTGCTTAGCAACTAAGACCATATTGCTGATCCAACAAAGGCCCTGGTGTTGCTCCTACGTCATGCCTGACAGTGTCCCAGGCTAAGGGCCTGACGCTAGGCCTCACTCAGGCCCTGTCACTCTCCCTAAGTCAGGCTCTGATGTTGTCCCTACCAGAAGCCCTGACACTGGTTCTAAGTAAGGCCCTGGTACTCTCAGTAACTAAGGTCTGGACACTATCCCTAGATGTTAACCTGACCCTGTCCCTAGCTAAAGTCCTGCCTCTTATGCGAACTGAAGCCTTTATGCTGTGCCTAACTCAGGTCCCGAATTTAGTCACAAGGCCGTGACACTGTCTCTAACTGAGGTCTAGATACTTGTCCTAAATCTGGCCCAGAACTGTCCCTAACTAATGCCCTAACACTATTCCTAACTCAGGCCCTGACACGGTACCTAACAGAGGCCCAGATGCTAGTCCTAACGCAGGCCCTGACACTGTGTCTAACTAAGGCCCTTCTGAGGTCATTAATTAATGTCCGGACACTATCCTGAGCTCATTTCCTGACCCATCTCTTACCAAGGTCTTGAAACTGTTCCTAAGTAAGCCCTGACACTGTCCCTAAGTGAGACCCAGAGGTTGTCCCTCACAGAGGCCCTGATAATGGCTTTAGCAAAGCCCCTGAGGCTGATCCTACCGAGGCCCTTATGCTGCTCCTAAGTCACGCCCTGATACTGTCCCTAGCTAAGGCCCTGACACTAGGCCTCATTCAAGCCCTGTCACTCTTCTTAAGTCCGGTGTTGATGCTGTCCCTACCTGAGGTCCTGACACTGGTCCTAAATTAGGCCCTGATGCTCTAAGTAACTGAAGTCTTGGCACTATTCCTAGGTCATGTCCTGACAGTATCCCTAGACCTTAACCTAACCTTGCCTTTAACTAATGTCGAGCCTCTTATGCTAACTAAATCCCTGATGCTGTCCCTAACTAAGACCCTGAAATTAGTCCCAAGGCCATGACTCTGCCCCTGAGGCCTGGAGGCTCGTCTTAACTCAGGCCCTCACACAACAACTAACTCAGCCCCTAACACTACACCTAACCAAGGCTCTGATGCTCGTCCTAAGTCAGGCCCTGACACTGTCTCTAAGGCACTGCGGCCATCAATATCTAAAGTCCTGACGTTATCCTGAGCTAATAGCCTGACCCATGTCTTACCAAGGTCCTGAAACTGTCCCAATGTAAGCCGTGACGCTGTCCCTAAGTGAAGCCCTGAGGTTGTCCCTATCAGAGGCCCTGAGAATGTCTTAAACAAAGACCCTAATACTGATCCTACAGAAGCCCTTATACTACTCCTATGTCATGCCCTGACACTGTCCCTCACTCAGGCCCTAAAGATAGGCCTCACTTAGGCCCTGATTCCATACCTTAGTTAGGCTCTGACGCTGTCCGTACATAAAGCCCTGACACTGGTCCTGATTAAGCCCCTGACACTGGTCCTAACTAAGGCCCTGATGCTCTCAATAACTAAGGTCTTCACGCTATCCCTAGCTCATTTCCTGACATTATCCCTGGCCTGGAAACTGACTCAGTCCCGAGCTAATTTACTGTCCCTTAACCTCAGTGAAGCCCTAATGCTCTCCCTGACTAAGGCGCAGACTAGTCTTAACTAAGGCCCTGACACTGTCTCTAACTAAGGCCCGGAATCTGTCCCTAATATAGGACCTGCCGCCGGCAATAATTAAAATCCGGACACTATCCTGAGTTAAGAATCTGACCCATTTCTAACCAAGGTCCTGACACTGTCCCAAAGAAAGCCCTGTCGCTGTCCCGATGTGAAGGCCTGAGGCTGTGCCTAACTCAGGCCCTGAAGCTATGCCTAACTGACGCCTTGAAGCTGTGACCACCTCAGGCCCTGATCATGTCGTTAACTAAGACCCTATTGCTGACCCAACAAAGGCCCTGATGCAGCTCCTACATCATGCCCTGACAGGGTCCCCAGCTAAGGGCGTGACGCTAGGCCTCACTCAGGCCCTGAGGCTCTCTCTAAGTCAGGCTCTGACGCTGTCCCTACTTGAAGCCCTGACACTGGTTCAAAATAAGGCTCTGATACTCTCAGTAACTAAGGTCTTGACAGTATCCCTAGGTCATTTCCTGACACGATCCCTAAACTTTACCCTAAGCCTGTCCTAGCAAATGTTCTCCTCTTATGGTAACTGAAGCCATTATGCTGTGAATACCTCAGGCCCTGAATTTAGTCCCAAGGCCGTGACACTGTCCCTAACTAAGGCCTAGATGCTCATCCTAAATCCGGCCCTGACACTGTCCCTAACTATGGCCCTAACACTCTTGCTAACTCAGGCCCTGACACGGTACCTAACAGAGACACAGATGCTAGTCCTATCTAAGGCCTTGACACTGTACCTAACTAAGGCCCTGCTTCCGTCAATATCTAAAGTCCTGACAGTATCCTCAGCTTATTATATCCTGGCCCATGATTTATTAATGTCCTGAAACTGTCCCAAAGTAAGCCTTGATGCTGTCCCTACGTGAGGCTGTGAGGCTGTCTCTCACAGAGGCCCTGATAATGTCTTTAACAAACCCCTTATGCTGTTCCTAAGTCATGCCCTGACACTGTCCCCAGCTAAGGCCCTGACTCTAGGCCTCACTCAGTCCCTGTCGCTCTCCCTAAGTCAGGCTCTGACGCTGTCCCTACCTGAAGCCCTGACACTGGTTCTAAATTAGGCACTGATGCTCTAAGTAGCTATGGTCTTGACACTATCCCTATGTCATTTCCTGATGCTATTCCAAGACCTTAACCTAACCTTGTCTTTAGCTAACGTCGAGTCTCTTATGCTAACTAAATCCCTGATGCTGTCCCTAACTAAGACCCTGAATTTAGTCCCGAGCCCGTGAACCTGTCTCTAACTGAGGCCTGGAGGCTGTCCTTAACAAAGGCCCTCAACTTATCTTTAACTGAGGCCCTGACACTCTCCCTAATTAGGTACTGAGGCTATCTCTGACTAAGGCCCTGAGTCTGTCTTTAACTACTGGCCTCACTCTTTCCCTAACAAAGGTCCTGACACATTCCCTAACTAAAACCCTGACACGGTCCCTAATAACTTGAGCTTTCCCTCATTAATGCCCTGATGCGGCCCATAAATGATGTACTGAAGATGACACGAAGGTCCAGACAATGTCACTAATGGCCCAAAATGTCTCCTACTAAGGCCTTCAAATTACCTCTAACTGAGGCCCTAAAGATGTCCATAACTAAGGCCCTGACACTATCTCTAACTAAGACCCTCAAGTTATCTTGAACTGAGGCCATGACAGTGTCCCTAACAAAGAACCTGACACTGTCTCTAACTAAGGCCCTGAGTCTGTCTTTACCTAATGGCCTCACTCTTTCCCCAACTACTCCCTGACGCTGCCCCTACCCAAGGCCCTGATGGTGTGCCTAACTGCCTGAGCTGTCTTTCACTAATACCCTGACCCTGTCCATAACTAACGCCCTGATGATGTCCCTAACAAACAGCCTGAAGTGTCTCTTACTAAGGCCCTCAAGTTTTTCTCTGAGGCCCTGACACTCTCCCTAATTAGGGCCTTGACACTGTCTGTAAGTAATGGCCTGATGCAGCTCCTACCTGAGATGCTGATGCTCTCACTGAGACCTTGAAGTCTCTAGCTGAGAAGCTGACACTGTCTGTAACTGATTTCCTGGCTTTTTCCTTAACTAACGTCCTAATTTTGTCCCTAAACAACGCCCTGACACTGGTCCTAACTACGGCCCTGATGCTGACCCTATCTAAGGCCGTGACGATGTCCCTAATAGACTTAGATGTCCCTCACTGTTGGCCTGACCCTGTCCCTCACCAAGGCCCTGACCCTCTTCCTAACTAAGGCTGTGATGATGTCTCTACCTGAGGCACTGTCACTGTCTATAATAACGGCCGACTCTTTCCCTAACACCCTGATGCTGTCCCTAATAGCCTCATGTATCTCTCAATAATGCCCTGATCCTGTCCATAACTAAGGCCCTGAATATGTCCCTAAGTATGTCTCTGATGCTGTCCTTAACTAAGGCCCTGATGCTCTCTCTACGTAAGACACTGACACTATCTATAATAATGGCCTGACTCTTTCCCTAACTAACACCCTGGTTTTGGCCCTAACTAACGCCCTGACACTGGTTCTAATTATGGCCATGATGCTGGCTCTAAGGCCCTGAAGATATCCCTAAGTAACAGCCTGAACTGTGTCTAACTAAGGCTCTCACGTTATCTCTAAGTGAAGCACTGACACTCTCCCTAACTTAGGTCCTGATGCTGTCCCTTATAGTCTAAGCTGTCACTAAATAATGCCCGGATCCTGTCCATAAGTAAGGCCCTGAATATGTCCCTAAGTGCATCTCTGACGATGTCCTTAACGGCCTGAACTCTCTTCAAGTTATCTCTGAGGCTCTGACACTGGCCCTTCCTAAGGCCTCACCCCGGGGTTGTCCCAGGCTGCTGGGCAGTTTTCTCTTGTCCGCATCTCTAGCCAGCTGCCTGCCATTGGCCACTCTAAGATTCTGCGATGCAGTGGTCCCACGTGGGATGTGCCTGTGTAGGCTCACCTGCGGGAGGAGAGTCATGGTCACTCCGCCCTCCAGGGGACTGCGGCTCAGGGTAGGAGCCTCTCAGCCAGTGTCTGGACACAGGGTTCTGTGCCCTTGTTTGTTGTAAAGCCCTTGGAGTTACCTCTCACATTTTTGAATGGATATCCCCCTCAGCATATTTATAATATAAATTATTTACCACATTAAAATCCAGGAATGACATTCTTAGAATGAGCAGGAGAACACTGGATGCCCCCCCAATGATCTATTACTTGGAGGATTTAAAATTCTAATGAGAAAACACTCACTCTCCTCACCCTCTTGGGCGTCAGCACAAGGCGGGAATCAGCTGCATCCTTTATTTATCCCTCTGATTTTCCAGAACCTTTCCTTCCAGGAGAAATCTCTGGGCTCTTCGGGAGCTATGAGTGGTGGCCGTCAGGTAAATCTGAGACTGAAAAGCAAGAGGAAGAGAGACAGAGGAGGAGATGAGAATCGGTGATGGAGAGAAGCAGGGGCGTCCATGTTCAATCGCAGGCTGAGAGTCTGGGTTAGTCTCCAGCGAAGCTAAGGACCACCAGGGTCTGGCCCCACTGGCCTTGTCACCTAGTGTGGGGACTGCGGACAGCCAAACCCCCATGGCCACTCTCAGAGAAATCAGGGAGGTGGGAGGGCACCCCTGAGAGCCAGATGGAAAATGGTCATGCTGTGAAATAATAAGATGCCCTTTCAGAAAAGTGAAGACTGTCTCCTTGGTTCTCAAAGACTTGCAAATACTCTGTCCTTCTGGAGGCGTGCTGAAGCCTTCAGCCTTTGAGGGCAGTAATGGGAGTGCATCTGGGCTCAAAACCATCCAGCACTCACTCCCTGAGGGTGCTGAGGATGACCCGTGTCCACCCCTCGGGTGCTGTGGGGCCTGAAATCCCCTGATCACCGAGGACGGGAGGGGCCGCACAGACACTCCCCTGGACCACCAGGGGCTTGGCTGCTGGGCTACAGTCCTTTATCAGATACATGGTTTGCAAACATCTTGGGCCATTTTGGATGGTGGATTATCTTATTCCTTGCTCCTTTTATACACAACTGTTTTTCATCTTGAGGAAGTCCAACTCATCTATTTTGTCTTTTGTTGCTTGTGCTTTTGGTAGATCTAAGAAATCATGACCAAATCCAAGGTCATGAAGATTTACTCTCATGTTTTCTTCTAGGAGTTTTATAATTTTGGTACTTGCATCTAGGCCTTTGGTCCATTTTGCGTTGATTCTTTATATGGGGTGGGGGGAGGTAAGGGTCCAACTTTACTCTTCTGCATGTGGGTATCCAGTTGTTCCAGAACCTGTGCTCACTGTTTGGGAGAAAATACCTGTAAATGACGCGACCAACAAGGGCTTAATTCTAAAATATACAAACCCCTCATACAACTCAAAAAAGAAAAAAAGTCAAAAAATAGGCAGAAGGTCTAAATAGACATTTCTCCAAAGACATACAGATAGCCAAGAGGCACCTGAAAAGACGTTCCACATCGCTAATTATTAGAGAATGCAAATCAAAACTACAGTGAGTTATTACCTCGTAGTGGTCAGAATGGCCATCATTAAAATGTCTAGAAATAAATGCTGGAAGGGGTGTGGAGAAAAGGGAACCCTCCTACACTACTGGTGGGAATGTAAATTGATGCAGCCACTATGGAAAACAGTATGGAGGTTCCTCAAAAACTAAAAATAGAATTACCATATGAACCAGCAATCCCACTCCTGGGCACACATCCAGACAAAACTATAATTCGAAAAGATACGTGCACCCCAGCATTCACAGCAGCACTCTTCACAATAGCCAAGACACGGAAGCAACCTGAATGTCCCTCAACAGATGAATGGATAAAGAAGATGTGGTACATATATACAATGGAATATTACTCAGCCATAAAACAGCATGAAATAACGCCATCTGCATCTACATGGATGGACCTGGAGATTATCATACAAAGTGAAGTAAGTCAGACAGAGAACAACAAATACCATATGATATCACTTATATGTGGATTATAAAATGAGACCCAAATGAACCTATCTACAGAACAAAAACACACTCACAAATATAGAAAACAGACTTGTGGTTGTCAAGGGGAAGACAGGGGAGAGGGATGGATTGGGAGTTTGGGATTAGTAGATGCAAATTATAATATATAGGATGGATAGACAAGGTCTTCCTGCACAGCACAGGGAACTGTATTCAATACCCTGTAATTAACCATAATGGAAAAGAATATGAAAAATATGTATATATGTATGTTTGTATTTATGAATCACTTTGCTGTACAGGAGAAATTAACGCAACATTGTAGTTCAACTATACTTTAGTATCAATTAGTTTGAAGGCACTTTTATATATTAGGTCTTATTTCTCTTGTCCTTTCATCCTGGGACAAATGTATAACAGAAACTAACCTGGATTACTCCGGGATGAACTCGTATCACACAGAACTTTAATTGTTGAACAAACCATGGATACGAGTTACACCATGGGATGTCCTGATCCAATACGAAGTTTGTAAACCTTGTATCAAGCCTGCAGAATCCACTAAATTTGGAAATTCAAACTGAAATGAGGCCACCTATCCCATGACTTCTCCACAACTAGTTATACAACATCAATTGGAAACCATATACAATCAAATGAATGTAGACAAACAACTATAGGCTTCCTTTTTTTGCCTTTTAGATGAAGACGGTATTTAAGGTGATGTCTTGGGCCGTTTCAGGGTGTTACTCAATTTCCTGGGTATCTGCCATGCACACAGGAGGTACACATGTTAGTTAACTTGTTTGTGCAACTATATGAAGGTAGTTAATACCACAAAACTGTATGCGTAAAGTGAATTAAATGCTAAAGTCGTGTTTTGTATTTTCAATGACAATGAAAAAAAAGTGCAGCACTGATATTTGTTACAAAATGAACATTAAAAACATTCTTAGTGAAAAAAGTCATACAGAAAAGGCCACCTAGGTCCCATACTCATCTTGTCTGCTTCAAATCCATCAAGGTTGTCCAAATGAGGGAGAAACTCAGGAATGGTTCCAGAAAAAGAAAACTGGATCAGGATGGAAAAAGACATTTTCATACAGTTGGGACAGTAGGTGAAAGTTGAGGTGGGGCTGAGTATTAAATTATAATGTGGACATCAGGATTTCTTCATTTAGGGGTTATGTGCTGGTTCCTTGGGCAAAACACACTGAGCATGTTGTGTGAAGTGGCAAACGTGAGTACTTTTTGCCATTATTGCAACTTTTCAGTACATTTTAAATTACTGGAAAGTAACTTACTTTTCTAGACAACCATGTGAGTATCATGCCAGAAAATCAGATAAGACGGACATCAAGTTTTGTTATAGAGGCTAAGACTTACCCAGACCACGTTCAACCAAAGTTGTGATACTTATTTCCCTTGTCGGAGTCTGCATGGTATGAAGAGGCACCGTGGGAAGAGTACATTAGTAGCTACCATCTCCTGGGTCCTGTGGATTACCTGGGGTGCAGTAGAAACTCTGAGATTTTAGTATTGCAATTTTTCACATTACTTCAAAAAATATGCTAAAAAATAAATTCAGTAAAGTTGCAAAATATGGAATCAATATACACAAATGAGTTTTGTTTCTATACACTAATAATGAACCACCAGCAAGAAAAATTAAGAAAACAATCCCATTGACAATTCCATCGAAAAGAACAAACTATTTAGCAATAAAGTTAACCAAGGACATGAAAGACCTATACTCAGAAAATTATAAAGCATTGATAAAGAAATTGAAGACACAATAGAAAACAATATTCCATGCTCATGCATCAGAAAAAATTACTATTATTAAAATGTTTGGGATGGGGGAAGATGGCGGAAGAGTAAGACGCGGAGATCACCTTCCAACCCACAGATACACCAGAAATACATCTACACGTGGAACAACCGATACAGAACACCTACTGAACACTGACAGAAGACCTCGGACCTCCCAAAAGGCAAGAAACTCCCCACGTACCTGGAGAAGACAAAAATAAATAAATAAACAGAAACAAAAGAATAGGGATGGGCCCTGCACCAGTGGGAGGGAGCTGTGAAGGAGGAAAGGTTTCCACACACTAGGAAGGCCCTTCGTGGGTGGATACTGCGGGTGGTGGAGGGGGAAAGCTTCAGGGCTGCAGAGGAGAGGGCAGCCACAGGGGTGTGGAAGGCAAAGCGGAGAGATTCCCGCACAGAGGATCGGTGCCGACCGGCACGCACCAGCCCGAGAGGCTTGTCTGCTCCCCAGCCTGGGCGGGCGGGGCTGGGAGCGGAGGCTCGGGCTTCGATCGGAGCGCAGGGAGAGGACTGGGGCTGGCAGCATGAACACAGCCTGCAGAGGACTACCACACCACGGCTACTCGGGAGTCCGGGGAAAACTGGACCTGCCGAAGAGGCAAGAGACTTCTTCTTCGCTCTTTGTTTCCTGGTGTGCGAGGAGAGGGGATTCAGAGCGCTGCTTAAAGTAGATCCAGAGACGGGCGCGAGCCGTGGCTAACAGCGTGGACCCCAGAGACGGGCATGAGATGTTAAGGCTGCTGCTGCCACCACCAAGAAGCCTGTGTGCGAGCACAGGTCACTATCCACACCCCCCTTCCAGGGAGCCTGTACAGCCCGCCACTGCCAGGGTCCCGGGATCCAGGGACAACTTCCCCGGGAGAACGCATGGCGCTTCTCAGGCTAGTACGGCGTCATGGCGGCCTCTGCCGCTGCAGGCCTGCCCTGCACTCTGTGTCCTTCCCTCCCCACCCCCCCACCCCGGGCTTGAGTGAGCCTAGCCTCCCAATCAGCGGCTCCTTTAACCTCGTCCTGTCTGAGCGAAGAAGAGACGCCCTCCGGCGACCTACATGCAGAGGCGGGCCAAATCCAAAGCTGAGCCCTGGGGAGCTGTGCGAACAAAGAAGAGAAAGGGAAATCTCTCCCAGCAGCCTCAGAAGCAGTGGATTAAAGCTTCACGATCAACTTGATGTACCCTGCATCTGTGGAATAACTGAATAGACAACGAATCATCCCAAATTGAGGAGGTGGACTTTGAGAGCAAGATTTATGATTTTTTCCCCTTCTCCTCTTTTTGTGTGTATGTGTATGCTTCTGTGTGAGATACTGTCTGTATAGCTTTGCTTTCACCATTTGTCCCAGGGTTCTATCTGTCCTTTTTGTTTGTTTGTTTTTTCTACTTTCTCAAAAAATTTTTTCTTAATAATTATTTTTTATTTTAATAACTTTATTTTATTTTACCTTAATTTATTTTATTTCCTATTGTCCTCTTTCTTTCTTTCTTTCTTCCCACTTTTTCTCCCTTTTATTCTGAGCTGTGTGGATGAAGGCTCTTGGTGCTGCAGCCAGGAGTCAGTGATGTGCCTCTCAGGTGAGAGAGCCAACTTCAGGACACTGGTCCACAAGAGACCTCCCAGCTCCATGTAATATTAAACGGCGAAAATCTCCCAGAGATCTCCGTCTCAACACCAACACCCAGCTTCACTCAACGACCAGCAAGCTACAGTGCTGGACACCCTATGCCAAACAATTAGCAAGACAGGAACACAACCCCACCCATTAGCAGAGAGGCTGCCTAAAATCATAATTGGTCCACAGACACCCCAAAACACACCACCAGACGTGGACCTGCCCACCAGAAAGAAAAGATCCAGCCTCATCCACCAGAACACAGGCACTAGTCCCCTCCACCAGGAAGCCTACACAACCCACTGAAACAACTTGAGCCACTGGGGACAGACACCAAAAACAACGGGAACTATGAACCTGCAGGCTGCAAAATGGAGACCCCAAACACAGTAAGATAAGCAAAATGAGAAGACAGAAAAACACACAGCAGATGAAGGAGCAAGATAAAAACCCACCAGACCTAACAAATGAAGAGGAAATAGGCAGTCTACCTGAAAAAGAATTCAGAATAATGATAGTAAAGATGATCCAAAATCTTGGAAATAGAATAGGGAAAATGCAAGAAACATTTAACAAGGACCTAGAAGAACTAAAGAGGAAGCAAGCAACGATGAACAACACAATAAACGAAATTAAAAATACTCCAGATGGGATCAATAGCAGAATACCTGAGGCAGAAGAACGGATAAGTGACCTGGAAGATAAAATAGTGGAAATAACTACTGCAGAGCAGAATAAAGAAAAAAGAATGAAAAGAACTGAGGACAGTCTCAGAGACCTCTGGGACAACATTAAACGCACCAACATTTGAATTATAGGGGTTCCGGAAGAAGAAGAGAAAAAAATAAAAGGACTGAGAAAATATTTGAAGAGATTATAGTTGAAAACTTACCTAATATGGGAAAGGAAATAGTTAATCAAGTCCAGGAAGCACAGAGAGTCCCATACAGGATAAATCCAAGTAGAAACACATCAAGACACATATTAATCAAACTGTCAAAAAATCAAATACAAAGAAAACATATTAAAATGAGCAAGGGAAAAACAACAAATAACACACAAGGGAACCCCCATAAGATTAACAGCTGATCTTTCAGCAGAAACTCTGCAAGCCAGAAGGGACTGGCAGGACACATTTAAAGTGATGGAGGAGAAAAACCTACAACCAAGATTACTCTACCCAGCAAGGATCTCATTCAGATTTGATGGAGAAATTAAAACCTTTACAGACAAGCAAAAGCTGAGAGAGTTCAGCACCACCAAACCAGCTTTACAGCAAATGCTAAAGGATCCTCTCTAGGCCTGAAACACAAGAGAAGGAAAAGACCTATAATAACAAACCCAAAACAATTAAGAAAATGGGAATAGGAACATACATGTCAATAATTACCTTAAATGTAAATGGATTAAATGCTCCCACCAAAAGACACAGACTGCCTGAATGGATACAAAAACAATACCCATATATATGCTGTCTACAAGACACCCACTTCAGACCTAGAGACACATACAGACAGAAAGTGAGGAGATGGAAAAAGATATTCCATGCAAATGGAAACCAAAAGAAACCTGGAGTAGCAATTCTCATATCAGACAAAAATAGACTTTAAAATAAAGACTATTAGAAGAGACAAACAAGGACACTACATAATGATCAAGGGATCGATCCAAGAAGAAGATATAACAATTGTAAATATTTATGCACCCAACATGGGAGCACCTCAATACATAAGACAAATACTAACAGCCATGAAAGGGGAAATCGACAGTAACACATTCATAGTAGGGGACTTTAACACCCCACTTTCACCAATGAACAGATCATCCAAAATGAAAATAAATAAGGAAACACAAGCTTTAAATGATACATTAAACAAGATGGACTTAATTGATATTTATAGGACATTCCATCCTAAAACAACAGAATACACATTTTTCTCAAGTGCTCATGGAACATTCTCCAGGGTAGATCATATCTTGGGTCACAAATCAAGCCTCAGTAAATTTAAGAAAATTGAAATTGTATCAAGTATCTTTTCTGACCACAACGCTATGAGACTAGATATCAATTACAGGAAAAGATCTGCAAAAAAAATACAAACACATGGAGGCTAAACAATACACTACTTAATAACGAAGTGATCACTGAAGAAATCAAAGAGGAAATCAAAAAATACCTAGAAACAAATGACAGTGGAGACACGATGACCCAAAATCTATGGGATGCAGCAAAAGCAGTTTTAAGAGGGAAGTTTATAGCAATACAATGCTACCCTAAGAAACAGGAAACATCTCGAATAAACAACCTAACCTTGCACCTAAAGCAATTAGAGAAAGAAGAACAAAAACACCCCCAAAGTTAGCAGAAGGAAAGAAATCAAAAAGATCAGATCAGAAATAAATGAAAAAGAAATGAAGGAAACAATAGCAAAGATCAATAAAACTAAAAGCTGGTTCTTTGAGAAGTTAAACAAAATTGATAAACCATTAGCAAGACTCATCAAGAAAATAATGGAGAAGACTCAAATCAATAGAATTAGAAATGAAACAGGAGAAGTAACAACTGACACTGCAGAAATACAAAAGATCATGAGAGATTACGACAATCAACTCTATGCCAATAAAATGGACAACCTGGAAGAAATGGACAAATCCTTCGAAATGCACAACCTGCCAAGACTGAATCAGGAAGAAATAGAAAATATGAACTGACCAATCACAAGTACTGAAATTGAAACTGTGATTAAAACTCTTCTAACAAACAAAAGCCAGGGACCACATGGCTTCACAGGCGAATTCTATCAAACATTTAGAAAAGAGCTAAAACCTATCCTTCTCAAACTCTTCCAAAATATAGCAGAGGGAGGAACACTCCCAAACTCATTCTACGAGGCCACCATAACCTTGATACCAAAACCAGACAAGGATGTCACAAAGAAAGAAAACTACAGGCCAATATTACTGATGAACATAGATGCAAAAATCCTCAACAAAATACTAGCAAACAGAATCCAACAGAACATTAAAAGGATCATACACCATGATCAAGTGGGGTTTATTCCAGGAATGCAAGGATTCTTCAATAAACGCAATTCAATCAATGTGATACACCATAGTAACAAATTGAAGGAGAAAAACCATAGGGTCTTCTCAATAGATGCAGAGAAAGCTTTTGACAAAATTCAACACCCATTTATGATTAAAACCCTCCAGAAAGTAGGCATAGAGGGAAATTTCCTCAACATAATAAAGGCCATATATGACAAACCCACAGCCAACATCTTCCTCAGTGGTGAAAAACTGAAAGCACTTCCACTAAGATGAGGAACAAGACAAGGTTGCCCACTCTCACCACTCTTATTCAACATAGTTTTGGAAGTTTTAGCCACAGCAATCAGAGAAGAAAAAGAAATAAAAGGAATCCAAATCGGAAAAGAAGTAAAGCTGTCACTGTTTGCAAATGACATGATACTATACATAGACAATCCTAAAGATGCTACCAGAAAACCACTAGAGCTAATCAATGAATTTGGTAAAGCAGCAGGATACAAAATTAATGCACAGAAGTCTCTGGCATTCCTACACACTAATGACGAAAACATCTGAAAGTGAAATCAAGAAAACACTCCCATTTACCATTGCAACAAAAAGAATAAAATATCTAGGAATAAACCTACCTAAGGAGACAAAAGACCTGTATGCAGAAAATTATAAGACACTGATGAAAGAAATTAAGGATGATACAAAGAGATGGAGAGATATACCATGTTCTTGGATTGGAAGAATCAACGTAGTGAAAATGACTCTACTACCCAAAGCAATCTACAGATTCAATGCAATCCCTATCAAACAACCACTGGCATTTTTTACAGAACTAGAACAAAATATTGCACAATTTGTATGGAAACACAAAAGACCCCGAATAGCCAAAGCAATCTTGAGAACGAAAAACGGAGCTGGAGGAATCAGGTTCCCTGATTTCAGACTATACTACAAAGCTACAGTAATCAAGACAGCATGGTACTGGCACAAAAACAGAAAGACAGATCAATGGAACAGGACAGAAAGCCCAGAGATAAACCCACGCACATATGGTCACCTTATCTTTGATAAAGGAGGCAGGAATGTACTGTGGAGAAAGGAGAGCCTCTTCAATAAGTGGTGCTAGGAAAACTGGACAGGTACGTGTAAAAGTATGAGATAACATCACTCCCTATCACCATATGCAAAAATAAGCTCGAAATGGATGAAAGACCTAAATGTAAGGCCAGAAACTATCAAACTCTTAGAGGAAAACATAGGCAGAACACTCTATGACATAAATCACAGCAAGATCCTTTTTGACCCACCTCCTAGAGAAATGGAAAGAAAAACAAAAATAAACGAATGGGACCTAATGAAACTGCAAAGCTTTTGCACAGCAAAGAAAACCGTAAACAAGACCAAAAGACAGCCCTCAGAATGGGAGAAAATATTTGCAAATGAAGCAACTGACTAAGGATTAATCTCCAAAATTTACCAGCAGCACATGCAGCTCAATAACAAAAAAAACAAACAACCCAATCCAAAATTGGGCAGAAGACCTAAATAGACATTACTCCAAAGAAGATATACAGACTGCCAACAAACACATGAAAGAATGCACAACATCATTAATCATTAGAGACATGCAAATCAAAACTACAATGAGGTACCATCTCATACCAGTCAGAATGGCCATCAGCAAAAAATCTAGAAACAATAAATGCTGGAGAGGGTGTGGAGAAAAGGGAACACCCTTGCACTGCTGGTGGGAATGTGAATTGGTACAGCCACTATGGAGAACAGTATAGAGGTTCCTTAAAAAACTACAAATAGAACTACCATATGACCCAGCAATCCCACTACTGGGCATATACCCTGAGAAAACCATAATTCAAAAAGAGTCATGTACCAAAATGCTCACTGCAGCTCTATTTACAATAACCAGGAGACGGAAACAACCTAAGTGTCCATCATCGGATGTATGGATAAAGAAGATGTGGCACATATACACAATGGAAAATTACTCAGCCATAAAAAGAAATGAAACTGAGCGATTTGTCATGAGGTGGACGGACCTAGAGTCTGTCGTACAGAGTGAAGTAAGTCAGAAGTACAAAGACAAATACCGTATGCTGACACATATATATGGAACTTAAGAAAACAAAATGTCATGAAGAACCTAGGGGTAAGACAGGAATAAAGACACAGACCTACTAGAGAATGGACTTGAGGATATAGGGAGGGGGAAGGGTAAGCTGTGACAAAGTGAGAGAGTGGCATGGACATATATACACTACCAAGCGTAAAATAGATAGCTAGTGGGAAGCAGACGCATAGCACAGGGAGATAGCTCGGTGCTTTGTGACCACCTAGAGGGGTGGGATAGGGAGGGTGGGAGGGAGGGAGACGCAAGAGGGAAGAGATATGGGAACATATGTATAACTGATTCACCTTGTTATAAAGCAGAATCTAAAACACCATTGTAAAGCAATTATACTCCAATAAAGATGTAAAAAAAGAATCTTTATTCTACCTAAAGCCATCAACAGACAGTGCCAGGAAAATTACACACCAGTCTCCAAAGAACGACACTGGTCACCATCTTCACTGCACATAAAACTAACTAAAAGCACTCAGTATTCCACATTAAACCCTTTCTCTCCTGAGTCCCCTGAAGATGCACCCCACCCACCCAGCAGTCAGCTGCACAGGAAGATTCTCCACACTTGCTCATTTTTTCCTCTTGTGGAGTCTCCTCACCACTGTTTCCTGAGAAAACCCAGCTCCTTTCAGTGTGGACAATGCCTCAGGGTCCAGAAACCTAGGCCCTGACAGGAGACAAAGCTCCTGTCTGCCTGTCACAGAGCAAAGTCTGTGGGCAGGGTGCACCTGTGCCCCCAGGGTCACACAGGTGGGTTCGGCGCCCCCTGTGGGATGTGAGAAAAGTGTCGGGAGTGCCGCACTCACAAACCCAGAGGCCTTGTCTGGGAGGCAGTCCTGCTGTATATGCTAAGTTTGGAAATCCAAACTGAAATGGAGCCAAGTATCTCACTGTATCTTCTCAAAAGATGGTTAAGGAGCAATTAATTACAAACCATATGTAATGAAATGAATGTAGACACAAACTTTATGACTTAAATGAAAATTCACTCAGAATGCCCATAGACAAATTTAAATTACCAAACTATAAAGATCCTAGTAAAAAAAAGAAAATCTCCATGACTTTGGGTCTGGTGACCTTATTCAGAAAACCGGAAGACAAACCACAAACTGCAAGAAACTATTTCCAAAACACATATCTGATAAAGGATTTGTACTCAAATTATGCCAACAACGCCATTAAAATCTGGTAAAGATTGAAACACACACCTGGCCCAAGAAGATAAACAGGCAGTAAATAAGCATACGAGAATAAACTCAAGATGCTGGTGGAATGCATGTAAAACCAACTTTGGAAGACAGTTTGGCAGATTTTTCCAAATCAAAAAGTCTCACCTTAGGATCCAAGAAGTGTACTTCTTGTATTTAGACAACTGCTTTGAAAAACTGTATTCAAACCAAAACTAGCATCAAGTAATGCACAGCAGCTCTATTCATAATGGTTAAAAACTTAAAGATATCAGTATGTCCTTCTGTAGATGAATTCATAAGCAAATTAGGGCAGATACATGCCAAGGGGAGCAGATACACCACCCCAAAATATGCCCATTTGACAAAAGGATTATTTTGGACTGATTAATTTAAGAAACAGCAGACCCAGGAGAATCTTTCAAAACCAAGTAGAAAATGCCCTTTTAGGAGGTAAATTTACATTTATTAAGGATATCTCCATTTGTAAGGGTATGTCCCTCTCTGGACCAGGAATTGAATGATGACTAAATATCAAGAAAAGCTTGTTGGGACTTCCCTGCTGGTCCAGTGGTTAAGACCCCATGTTCCCAATGCATGGGACCAGGGTTCAATCCCTGGTCAGGGAACTAGATCCTGCATGCTGCAATTAAGAGCCCGCATGCCGCAACTAAAGATTCCACAGGCCGCAACCAAGACCCGGTGCAGCCAAATAAATAAATGTTAAAAAAAAAAAAAAAAGCTTGTCAATGAAATAGGCCTGGATGTAAATCTGTATAACAACCTTACCCTTGTTTACTGGGCTTTGCCTAATAACATCCCTTAAATGGCTGCCTCCATTCCCTAACATCTTTCTCTTATTCTCAGCAGAAGATAGCACTTAAGGTAACGGCTTGGGCCATTTCAGGGAGTGACTCAGTTTTCCTGGGTATCTTTCAAGTATACAGGAGGTACGCATGGTATATATTAAACTTCTGATTGTTTTCTCCAGTTCGTCTCTTTTCAATTACAAGGGGGATCTCAATAAAGAACATAGACGTGTAGAGGGAAAATTATTTTTCCTCATATACATGCAGTGCAACAGTATTCAGAGATATAAAGGAATGGATCATCAACCGGTGCCAAAAAAAAAAAAATAATACGTGCATCTAAGACTTACATTGCTAAGTGATAGAATCCAGTGTGAAGTGCTACACAGTGTATGACCTCAGTTATATGACATTCTAGAAAAGGCAAAACTGACACGGTAAACAGTTTACGGAATATGTGGTTGAAATAGTCCATATGATACTTCAGTGGTGAATACCTGTCCCTGCATTTGGCTATACCCACAGATTTTTACAACCCAACAAGTAATTGACAATCTATTCAAACTTAGCTACTTAGGATATGGGAGTGTCAAAAGACTGGGATACAGAATGTAACAAAGAATCTAACTGATTCAGAAATGTATGAAAAAACTCACAGTTGGTAGTGGGACAAATGGGCTGACCTAAGTTAACTTTGGAAATGTACAGAATCTGTGGCCAAAGACAAAATGTGCCATACATACACAGTGGACTCTATGTTCTTTCCCACGATGGGTAGCAGCTAACAGTACTGAAACTACGATATCAGTCATCAAATGGAACAAGCACTGAATTTCATAAACGACAAATGGTGGAAGCCAGGTTTCTTACCACTGGAGTTGGATGTTACAGTCAAACAAAGGGAGAAGGTTACAATATCCATGTCATAACAGATCTGCTTGGAGATATCAGTATAAACTATCTTTAGCCTACACACAGTTCCACATGGAAATCTTTATAATTATGTGTATATGCACAGGCTGGGATACATGCATATATTTCTATGTACTGTCAGCAGAGCATATTTAGCTCCCACATGTAAGTTTTTAATACCATTCTCTAATAAAAGGAACAAGGGCTCTGTGAAGAAAGGGCTGATGGTAGGACTGAGACAGTAAATATATGAAGCAGGATAATCTTAAAATATCAAAAAGTAAAGAAGTACCAAAAATTTTTTAAACCCACAAAAGAAAAATTATGTAAAATGAAAACAAGAGCAAATGGAAAAAGCTCTCAACAGCCAAAGCAAGAATTAACTAAGCAGTCTAATAATGTAGTGCTGGATTATAACCAAAAGTTTACAATAAATATTCACGTGTCCAAACTGGTAAAAATAAATTACATAGTTTTTGATGAATGGTGTTAAATAGAAATCTCCTATGCAGAAAGTTTCTAAACAATGTATAGAGCCACTCAGCTGTCCATCAAGGATGTGAAGCTAACAACCCCTCTCTCCTCAAGTGTGGCTTCTGCATTATGACTGCCTCCTACATAAGACACACAGGATGGACATGGGAAAAAATTAACCTCACTGTGGGAAATCTTGACAAACATTACCTCAGCCAGGTGACCAAAATGAAGAATATAAGGGAGAAGTTCCCTTAAGAGCCAGTCCTCTTGATATATAGTGAAGAGGAAGCACTTCACATCTGTGGTCTGCTTTTTCAAAGCCAAGTCTAACCACGACAAAACCACCGAGCAAATCCCAGCGCCCGGCAGTCTATACAGTACCTGAGCAGCCCTCCTCCACGCTGTCAAGGTCGTGGAAACAAGGAGAGTCTGAGCAACTGTCAGAGCCCAGAAGAGTCTAAACAGACATGATGACTGCATGTCCTCTCAGATCCTGTAACAAGGAAAGGTATAACAAAGGAAACATGAATAGGGACTTCAGTTAATAGTAAAGTATCAGTATTTGTTCATTATTTGTCATGATGCTGTAGAAAATTAGACAGGAAAAATTAAACGTCAAATAAGAGAAACCTACTGTAACAAACTGGAAATCTAGAGGAAAAGGGGGATTTCTTTGTAAAAACACATTACCAAAATGGACCCTAAATTAAGGGAAACACAAAAAGGCCAATTAACCACTGAGGAACCTCTTCCCCTACTGGCTATCCTATCACTGTTCCAGGCTTTCCCTCTCCCGGGACAGGGAAGGAGCAGGGACAAAGCTGTTTGCCAGCTCCCCTAGTTTATGACCCCACCCAGTGTCTTCACCTACCCCAGCCACGCCTACCCAGTGAGGACACCTGAGGAAGGGTCAGGGATTATTGACTCAGATGTATCAACCAGGACTTTTTCTTTTCCCAGCGACTGGACACACTTACGGAAGTAAAATAAATTAGTATTTATTGTAAGGGTAGAAATACATTAATACTTGAAAGTGGCAAGTTGAAGAATGGGATTGGACCTGGCAGGTCCAGGGGCTCACACTGTCTCAGTGTAACCTTGCTTCTCTCCAAACCTTTGTCCCGCTCAGTGCCTTTGGGGGACCCCATTCATAGGCACAGGCTCTCTCACTGCACTTGGGCCAACAGCAGTTCTAGGCTGACAACCACTCACCAGCCATTTTCCGAGAAAGAGTTTCTCCTTTTCTTGGATTCCAAGAAAGTCATGGTTTTAAATGCCTTTGATCTGGCTTGGGTTGCATTCTCATCCTTGACCCATCACCAGAAGATGGAAAATGGGACTGGCTACATGTGGGTTGTAAACCTATCTTCGGGCTGGGTGGAATATGGGGTCATCCTTCTGCAACTGTTTGGACTGGAAGCAGGTGACATGTAATTCCCAAAGGAAAACTGAGGCACATGGGCCTGAGAAAAGATGCTGGCTGGGAGAAAACAACAGATTCTATGTCAATGACAGCTCACTGCACAGCACAGAATCTGACACAAAAGGAAGAAAGGGGTTCCCTTAGGGTCAGGGGCTGCAGCGACTCATCCAGTACTCTTACTGTCCCTCCCAAGATGGCAAGAAGTTCTTTCACTTGCTGAAAAGTCAGGATCATTGGTGGTGGTAAACTCAAGTCTCTTTCCTTGGGCATCAGGTCCTCACATCTCAGAGGCTGGCCCAGAACAGCCCATTTGCCCTCAGAAGACACACAGACCTCATTCCTGCCCCTGAGAGGTGGGAGCCCTGAGTTATGCCATCTCCCTGGCCATATTAATTGCCCATCCCTGAAAAACAATACTGTTCCTTTTCCAGTTTCTTCTCTCTCCTTTACTAAGAGGAAGAAACCAAATGCTAGGGTGCTAAGGAAACTCTTGTGCAATGAAGTAACGGGAGGCTCGAGAATTATTCCATGCCATGGAACCCATAATCGGCAGACTTTCCAGAGGCCACGTGGATGCATAAGGCTCTCCAAGACAATGGCAGTGTCAGTGTAAACCTCCCACCGGGAGGTCCAGTTGCTCCCATATCTTTGATTCTTAATGAATATGCATGTCAAAAGTTTCTAACGACTGAAAGGACAAAGGATTGCAGGGCCAGGGTCTGCTGCATGGGTGTTGTGTCAGGGCCACACTCCAATGTCTAGAGGATTATTACCTCTCTTGGCAGCCTATGAGGCTGTGAGGGGGAGGCCTTTTTCTCAGCCACGTGCATGTTGGTAGTTGAAACTTCTCAAAGGAATGTCTACACTGCCCAGGTAGCTCTTGAATTGCCCGGCATCACGGTCAGCTCCGTAGCTGTACGTGAGGGCCTGAAAATGCCCAGGCTGGACTGAGCTAGAGGACCACAGATGCCTGCCTGGATAGTCAGAGGTCGAGGGCTCTCCTGCCTGAGACTTGATCATCTATTCATTCCCACTCAGATGGGACAAAGGATGCCTCCAGTGCCAGGAGGGCTCCACCAGCCCTCAAGAAGGCAGCATCTGGGGGCTGGCAGGTCACTGCACCCAGTCCTGTCTCACACATGTCCACTGAGTGCTCTCCTGTCTGGGCTGTGCTGGAACCTGGGGCTGCCCAGGCAGAGTAGGGCCAGCATCACCCTTCCCAGGTAGGAGGGCAGAAGGAAACCATGCATGACTTCTGACACCCTCCACAATCCTTGACAGAGGTTGAGTTGGATGAGAAACAGTCCTAGACAAGAATAGACATTTCATTCTTCTCTCAGAGCCCAGGACTGGGGGAAGGGAGGCCAGAAAAACAGTTATTCACCTCAGCTCCCTGACTCCTGTTTGACCCTGGGCAAGTCCTATCCATTCTGGAGGCTTCACAGAGAAGGAGATGGGAGGGCAATGAGGGCCAATTGTGCTTAAACCTAACTCTAACCTTTACCCTAAGAACCCTAACCTCTAACCGTAACCCCCTAACAACCCTAGCCCCAGACCCCTAGACCCTCACCACTGACCCCTAAACTCTAATCCCTGACCCTTTAACCACAACCCTCTACCATGACTCTCCAACAATGACCCATAACCCTAAACCGTGACCGCTGAACCCTCACACTGACTCAGCCCCAGGCAGAAAACCTGGCTTAGTGGGCGCCGAGGGACAACTGAATGAACTCTCAAACAAACCGAGGAATTAAATCTTCCCGACCATGAATTTAGCAATGGTTTCTTAGATTTGACAGTAAAGCATAAGAAATGAAAGAAAAAAGTAGATAAACTGGATTTCCTCAAAATTACAAACCTTTGTGCATCAAAAGAGGCTATCCAGAAAGTAAAAAGACAGCCCACAGAATGGAAGACAATATTGGCACATTATATACCTCATAAGACTCTTTACCTAGAATGGACCCAGGACTTTTCCAACTCATCAACAAAAAGACAAACAATACAATTTTTGAAACAGACAAATAACTTGCATGGACTGCTCTCCAGGCAAGACATACAAATGGTCAACAAGGACATGAAAAGATGTCAAACGTCAGGAGTCCTGATGAAAATGCAAATTAAAGCCACAGCGTGATGCCCCTTCACACACACTAGAATAAAAATAAATTTTAAAATAAATTTTAAAATATGTAAATAAAAATAACAAACGGCAACAATGCAGAGAAATTGGAACCCTTAAAGTTACTTGTGGATATGTACAATGGTGCAGTCTATGTGTACAAACCTTTAGCATTTACTCAAAAATATAAAATATAATTACCATGTGGTTCAACAACTCCACTCCTAGATATATACCAAAAAAATGGAAAACAGGCGTTCAAACAAAAACTTGTACACCAGTTATTCATAGCAGCACTGTTCACAATAGCCCAGGGTAGGAAAGATTTAAATGTCCATCAGCAGGTAAACGGATAAGCAAAGTAAGGTAGATCCATAAGCTGCATTATTCTGTCATATAAAGGAATAAAGTAAAATTATACAGCCGCTGTGGAGAACTGTATGGTGGCTCCTCAGAAACATGGAAAATGTATGATCCCTTGATTCCACTCCAGGGTGTACACCCAGAACATCAGAAAGCAAGGACTGGAACAGGTGTCTGTACCCCATATTCATAGCAACATTATTCACAATAGCCAAAAGGTGGAAGCAACACAGCACATCCTTCAACAGATGAATGGATAAGTACAGCGTAGTATATACGCAATGGAATATGATTCAACCTTTAAAACTAAGGTAATTCTCACACATGCTACAACGTGGATGAACCCTGAAGTCATTATGCTAAGTGAAACCAGCCAGACACAAAAAGGACAAACGTTCTATGATTCCACTAGTATGAGGTATGCAGATAAGTCAAATCCAAATACAAAGTAGAATAAGGTTGCCAGGGGTTGAGGGGAGTTCGTGTTTAATGGCTACGGTTTCACATGCGGAAAATAAAGTTCTGGAGGTGGATGGTGAGGATATTTTTACAACAATGTGAATGTACTTAAGGCCACAGAACTGTATACTTACAAATGGTTTAAATGGGGCTTTCCTCGTGGCACAGTGGTTAAGAATCCACCTGCCAATTGCAGGACACACGGGTTCAAGCGCTGGTCGTGGAAGATCCTGCATGCCGCAGAGCAACTAAGCTCGTGAGCCACAGCTATTGAGCCCTCGTGCCACAACTACTGAAACCCGTGCGCCTAGAGCCCGTGCTCCGTAAGGACAGAAGCCACCGCAATGAGGAGCCTGCACACGGCAATGAAGAGTAGCCCCCGCTGGCCGCAACTAGAGAAAGCCTGCGTGCAGCAGCAAAGACCCGACAGCCAAAAAATAGAAAATAATTTTTTTAAAAAAGCTTTTAAAAAATGGTTTAAATGGCAAATGTTATGTGTTCTTAATCACAATGGAAAAAATGAATGAAATAATGATCAATGTTACAATGCGGATAAACAGTGAAAACATCCCAAGTGAAAGAAACCACACAGAAAACCACCCAGATCAGGCTCATCTTGTACACTTTCAATCCAGCAAGGTTGTTAAAGTGAGGAAAAGCCCCAGTGATGGTTCCAAGAAGAGAAAACTGGATTCGAATAGAAAAATACATTTCCACAAAGCTGGGGCAGCTGGTGAAAGTTGAAGCAGGTCTGTGGATAGGACTATAATGTGGAAACCTTAATTATTCCTCATTTTGGGGTTATGTGCTGGTTCCCTGGGAGAGTGGCCCTCCCACTCTCACAGGGTAAAACAAACTGGAGTATTTTGTGAAGGTAGAAAACTTTATACTGCTATTTAAAGTCTTTTATACACTTGAAATTTACTAGAAAATAAAGTACTTATCAAAACAACCATGTCATACCATGCCAGAAATACAGACATCAAACTCTGTTATAGAGGCCAAGCCCTACCCAGATCCAGTTCACCCGCAGTGGGGATGCCAGTCACCCTTGTAGGAGTCCACATACTACAAGAGGAACCATGGGAAGATTATATTGGGAGCCACTATGTCTTGGGTGCTGTGGATGACATGGATGTAGATGAAACAGTGGGATTTCTGAATTCTAGTTTTCCACATTCAACCACCAAAAAACTGTTACAACTAAAAAATGAATTCAGTAAAGCTGCAGGATACAAAAAAAAGAAAAGTCAATGCACAAAAATCATTTGTGATTCTATACACTGATAATGAACCATCAGAAAAAGAATTTTTAAAAAATCCCACTTACAATTGCATCCAAAAAGATAACTAGGAGTAAATTTAACCAAGGACGTGAAGGAACAGCACACTGAAAACTGGAAGACACTGATAGAGGACACTGAACAGACAAAAATAAATGGAGGGGCTTCCCTGGTGGGGCAGTGGTTGAGAGTCTGCCTGCCGATGCAGGGGACATGTGTTTGTGCCCCGGTCCGGGAAGAATCCACATGCCGTGGTGCAGCTGGGCCCTTGAGCCATGGCCGCTGAGCCTGTGCTTCCGGAGCCTGTGCTCTGCAACGGCAGATGCCACAACAGTGAGAGGCCCGCATACCGCAAAAAACCAAAACAAAACAAGGGCTTCCCTGGTGGCGCCGTGGTTGAGAGTCCGCCTGCCGAAGCAGGGGACACGGGTTCATGTCCCGGTCTGGGAGGATCACACATGCAGTGGAGCGGCTGGGCCCGTGAGCCACGGCCGCTGAACCTGTGCTTCTGGAGCCTGTGTTCTGCAACGGGAGAGACCACAACGATGAGAGGCCCACGTACCGCAAAAAAAAAAAAAAAAAAAAAAAAAAACTGTGAAAATATGCATTCTATGGTGGGAATTCCCTGGCCATCCAGGGGCTGGGACTCTGTGCTTCCACTGCAGGTGGTGCGGGTTCGATCCCGGGTTGGGGAACTAAGATCACGCATCCTGCATGCTACATGGTGTGACCCAAATTTTTGTTTAATTTAAAAAAAATATGCAGTCTAGCAAAATTAATGTACACATTCAATGCAATCCTTCCCAAAAGTCCAATGACACTTTCCATAGAAACAGAACAAATAATCTTAAGCTGTGTGTGGAACCACAAAGGACCCAGAAGAGCCAAAGCAACCCTGAGGAAGGAGGACGGGCTGGAGGCGTCTCCCTCCCTGATTTCACACTACATTACGAAGCTACAGTCCCCAAAAAGTGTGGAATTGGCACAAAAACAGGCACACAGACCAGAGGAACAGAGCAGAGAACCCAGGAATCAACCTACAGGTATGTGGTCAGTTAATTCACAAGAAAGGAGCCAAGAACATACACCAGGGAAGGGACAGTCCCCTCAATAAACGGTGCTGGGAAAATCAGATGCCACACGCCAAAGAACAACACTGCACTCTGTCTACAGCACACAGAAGAGGGGACAAAAACCCAGTTTTCCAGATCAAGCACTTCCTCTCCTGGGTCCTCTGAAGACAGACACCCTCAGCGGTCAGCCACACACAGGAACCTTCTGCCCACTTTTCCTCACCTTCTCCCTCAGTGGCATCACCTCCCAGCAGGTCATGAGGAGACGAGGCTCCTGTCAGCATGAACTGGACCCCACAGTGTCCCAAAGCTGAAGGCCCAGCGGGTCCTGAGGAGACCCGGCTCCTGTTAGTGTGGACTCGACCCCGGCTTGTCCCGAAGCCTGGACATCAGCGTGGACTCAGCCCAACGTGTTCCAGAAACCAAAGCCCCAGCAGGTCCTGAGGAGACAGGGCTCCTCTCAGCATGAACACGAACAGCATGATCTGAACAGACATCCCACCAAAAAAGACATACAGATAGTAAAAGTCATACAGAAACAAGCTCAAGGGCTTCTCTGGTGGTGCAGTGGTTGAGAGTCCACCTGCTGATGCGGGGGGCACGGGTTGGTTCCCCGGTCCGGGATGATCCCACATGCTGCGGAGCAGCCGGTTCCGTAAGCCATGGCCGCTGAGCTTGCGTGTCCAGAGCCTGTGTTCCGCGACGGGAGATGCCACAACAGTGAGAGGACCGCGTACCGCAAAAAAAAAAAAAGAAAAGAAACAAGCGCAACATCATATACCATTAGGGAATTACAAATTAAAATCATGAACTATCACAGCACACCTATTAGGACTGCTAACCTCCAAAAATATGACAATACCAATTGCTAGAGGGTGAGGAACAAAAGGAACTCTCCCTCATAGCTGGGGGGATGCATGTGCAGCCACTTTGTAAGGCAATTTGGCAGTTTTTCCAAAGCTAAACAAGTCTCACATTAGCATCCAACAATCATACTTCCAGTATTTAGGCAACTGCTTTGAAAATCTATGTTCAAATGCAAACAAGGATGCAATTATGAAGAGCAGCACTTCCATAACGGCTAAAAACTTGAAGAAATCAGGATATCCTTCAAAAGATGAATGCATAAGCAAATTGGGGTACATCCATGTCAACGCGAGTAAAATATGTCACCCCAAAATATGTCTCTCTGGCATAAGGATTATTCGTCTGCTTTAAAAAAAAAAAACAAAACAGGGCTTCCCTGATGGCTGAGTGGTTAAGAGTGCACCTGCCGATTCAGGGGACACAGGTGCAAGCCCTGGTCCGGGAAGATCCCACATGCCGCAGTTCAACTAAGCCTGTGAGCCACAACTACTGAAGCCCACACACCTAGAGCCTCTGCTCCGTGACAAGAAAAGCCACCACAATGAGAAGTCCGCACACCGCAAAGAAGAGTAGCCCCTGCTCGCCACAACCAGAGAAGAGCCTGCACGCAGCAACAAAGACCCAATGCAGCCAAAAATAATAATTTTTAAAAAAAATCTCAGAAAACTGAGATTGCCATTTTATGAAGGACACTTACAACAGGGAAATCTCCAATTATAAGGGTATGTCCCTCTTTGCACCAAAAATAGAAGGGTAATTAAGTAACTCTTTTCAATGGGGAAGTCCTGACTTAAATGTGCAAACAGTCATACCCTTGTTTACTGTGCTTTGCATGATAACCTGCCATAACTGGCCTTCCCCACTTCCCCAGCATCTTTCTTCTGTTTTTAGCTAAAGACAGTATTTAAGGAGATGGTTTTGGTCATTTCAGGGCGTGACTCAGTTTCCCGTGGTATCCCCCCTGTATTCAGAAGGTATACATGTTATTAAACTCCTGCTTTTCTCCTGGTAATCTGTCTTTTATTACAGGGGCAGGGGGGCCCTCAACCAAGAACCTAGAAAAGTAGAGGGAAAATTGTTTTTCCTCCCATACACGTGCAGTGGAATACTCCTCAGCAGAAAGGAATGCACCAACAGCCTATGGAAAGACATGGATAAATCTTCAGTATACACTGCTAAGGGAAAGGCTCCAGTCTGCGGAGGCTGCACACAGTATGACCCCATTGATGACATTCCGGGAAAGGCAAAGCTACGTAGATGATAAGCAGATCATGGGGTGGGGGTTTGAAGTAGTCCATGTGATACTCTAGGGTGGATACCTGTCACTATGCATTTGTCTAAGCCCACAGATGTGTACAGCCCAAGGGGCCAATCATAATCTATTCAAATTTAGTTATTTAGGATGTAGGAGAGTTGCAGGATGGAATACATAATATCACAGAATCTAACTGAATTAGAAATATATGGAAACATCTCACTGTAGGGGATGGGATAAAAGGTGCTGACCTAAGTCACCTTTGGAAATGAATGGGATCTGTAGACTAAAGGCAAAATGGACCGTATATAAACAGTGGGCTTTATTCTATGAACTTCTTTCCAGGGTGTAGTAGCTAACAATTCTGAAACCTCTGCACATGTAACCTGGAAAGGAGCAATGCACAGATAAATGGCAGATGGTGGGAGCCAGGGAGCCAGCCACAGCCTTGCTGTGGGAGTGGGAAGTTACAGATAAGCAAGGGGAGAGCCTCTGCCCTCGTAATCCTGGATATAGGCTTCCTGGGAGGATGTTGACTGGCCGGGGAAAACACACAGATCTTCATGCTGGGAAGACCCTGCAGACATAGGAATTTCCCACCCCATCTTTCCACCCATACCTGCTGGAAACATTCAGCCCTCCATAATCAGTCAACATCTCCCCCCCAGGCAGATAAAGGAGCATCAGGGTCTTGCTTACCCTAAGCTGTCCCAGAATCCAGGCCCTGAGGGTGCAGCCAGGTTGGGGGTTCCTGGGCCTCTGAATCCAGGTCCTGGGTGTGGAGCCAGGTTGGGGGTTCCTGGGCCTCTGACCAGCAGGTGAGAGGAGGGAGGAAGACCGGTCCTGAGGACAGAGGTTCCCTCAAGTCTGTGAGCCCAAGAGCCCCGATGGGGTTCATTCCCAGTGAGGATATGGGTGGAGACTGCAGTGGTTCTCTTCCACCTGGGCCCTTTGATGAAGCCATGGCAGCACTGGGCCCTGACGTCTCCTGGCGGTGCCTCAAACTCTGACACAGCAGTTTTACAAAGGAACAGGAGAATGGAGCTGAGCCCCTGACGGCCACTCCTTTGTGGCTCTGAGTTGCTTCCACCAGGACCGCAGTCCCTGCACATAGTCTGCTGTGACCTACCTGCCCCCATTGGCCTTTCCTCTCCCTCCCTGTGATGATTCCCATGACGTTTCCAGCCTGGACCCCTCTCCCAGGCCAGACGCCTCTGTCCAGCCACTGCACCCTCATCTCACCTTGGGGGCTAACAGGCCCCTCAGAGGACTGGGCCCGCAGCTCCCCACACCCAGGAGCAGCCCCACCTTCCCAGGTTGCCGATCCCAGGCACCGGGTGTAACCGAGCAGGACCCTACTGGGCCTTCCCAGGACAGACCTCTCCCCAACATGCTCTGCTGTAGCTCCTCTCTGAAGTACCTGGATAACAGTACCTGATGCACGCTTCCTGAGTTGTTTTACAGATGCTAAAACCACCACCAAGTGGAAGAAATTAACTACTTGATGATCATGAACAGGTAGCCCCAGAGCTTCTGGCGCCTAAGAATTTATAATGTTAACCGCCTGTTACCTCACCATCAACTAGAGAATTGTGCACCAGCTGATCACATACCCTGCGACTCCCCTCCTTCACCTGGCCTTTAAAATTGCTTTGCTGAAATCCTTCAGGGTGTTTGGGGTTTTAGAGCACAAGCCACCTGGCCTCCTTGTAATGGCACTTTTACAATTAAAGCTGCACTTTCCTTCACCACACCTGGGGTCAGTAGACTGGTTTTACTGCACTTGGGCAAGCGGACCCAAGCTTTGTTCGGTAACACTGGGGTCTCCCAGGCTCACACCCTCCTTGCGCCCCAGTGACTGTCACCTGCTCCTCCAGAGTCTTCTTGCAGCAAAAATAGAAATGAAGTTTTCCCTCCCCTGAGAACAAGGAAAACAATGGAACAGCAAAGAGGCTAGAGAAGAAACATAACCTGGCCTGAAAGAGTTCATCACTCCTTGTTTTACTTTGTCACTCATTTGTACTAACTACATTTATACTTTACAAAGCTAACCTCACTCCCTGACACTATGTAATTTACATTCGGCACCCATCACCCCTAACTCTGTGTGAGTTACATCCCCTGCCTCTCACTCCCTAACCTTATTATGTCCAGCACTTACATTCTATACGCTCCTCATAACATATCACCCCCTATGGTTTTTGCATTTCAGAAACGAGGTTACCGCAGATAAATCAGAGGCAAACGGACGCAATTACAGACTGCCGGGCGGCCTGATGCCAACTATGACTGTTTTGAAATGATGCAAAGGAAAGGAGGAATGCAAGACCTTCACTACTTTGATCCTTACCCTATACCCCGGACTGCGAGAGCCCCACATATAAAATCTTCCCTGATTCTCAAGGAGGGAGTGCCCAGTTCTTGAGGCACTAGCCGGCTGTGTCTTCCTCTCTGCCTGGCAGAAAAATAAAGCCATCTCTCTCTTCCTCCAAAACCCATCTCCGTATTTCTGTTCAGCCTCGGTGCACGGGGAAGCCGAGATTTCGACAACAGTCTGTGGCTAGTTCCCACACTAATTCCCCTCTATGCCCACAGCCCTGGCCCAAGCCCGATCTGGTGCCTGGTTCCTCCATCAGGCCTGACAAAGCTCCCTGCTTTGTCCCTGTGCGTCTCACACCCACCCCAATGTGGTCTTTCTGAAGCATAAATGAGATTGACTCTCTCCCACCTGTAATCCCCCAAATGTTTCCCCTCTTTCACTAGGGCACCTGCCGGGAGAGACATCTGCCAAGGCCCTGAGAGTCTCCAGCATCCCCACTAGGCTGCTGGCTCCTGAGTTCCCTGACAAGGGGCACCTCAGCAGGCCAGGTGACACGGCAGGAAACCCCAGAACTGCTCACCTCAGGACGGGGCAGGCACTGCCATGGCCTCATCAAAGAGAGAAGAGGAGGGTTCCCCAGCTGGGACACAAACTCTGCACGAGTGGCCTCTCCTTGAGCCATTACATCACCTCGTGTGACTTGAGGGAAGGAAGGACCGAAGCACACTTGGTTCCTAAGGAGGATGGTATAGGCTCAGTCACGTCCCCCCAAATTCACATGCTGAATCCCTAACCCCCAGGACCCCAGGATGTGGCTGTATTTGGAGATGGGATTTTTAAAGAGGTGATCAACATAAAAATGAGGTCACTAGAGTGGATCCTAATCCAATAGGATTGATGTCCTACAAGAAGAGATTAGGACACAGATAGGCACAGGGGGAGATCATGTGAGGACCTGGGGAGAAGACGGCTGTCTAAGCACCAAGGAGAGAGGCCTCAGGAGAAGTCAGCGTGCACACACCTTGATTTCAGCATCCAGGACTGGGAGATAGGTCTGTTACCCAAGCTGCCCTGTCTGTGCTATTTGTTATGGCGGTCCTGAGCAGACTCACACGCAGGGTAACTCAGGGCTCAGACTGGACAGAGCCCACTCTCCATCCCCCTGTACGTGAGTTACAGGAACCCCAGGAACAGAGGAGGGGTTCCCTGACGGGAGGCACAAGATACAAGATGCTAGGCATTAACATGGCTGCATTCAAGTTAAACGTGCCTGAAGTCCAATCACACGAGATGGTTTTGTCCTGTATGTACATCGGCACCTTCAGTCTGAACTGAAGATCTTTGGCTTCACCATCTCCATCGAGAGCATTAGCTTCCCTGCTGTGGACAGTCTCCTATAGGATTTCCAGAACCACAAAGCATCGAAGCTTCACAGGACCCAGTGTCTGTGCGCTACTGTCCAGGTGACCCTCACAACAGGGCCGCGCAGCTGCCCATCAGAACCCATTTCCCTTTTTCCTGTTCACAGCTACCCTGAACCTCCCGGCCTTCCCACCCCTCCCAGCTGGGGCGTAGTGTCTCGTGTTACCAAGGGAAATGGGTGGAGGTGGTGAGGGCCCTGGTCAGCCTGCATCCTACAATGGAGGGCATGAAGACCAGCTGGTCACCCCACCCTGCTGCTTGGAGACCTCACCTGGAAGCAGGGAGGAGAAACAAGGGGGACAGAGCCTGGGACCTGACACCCATCTTCCCTGGACTCTCACAAGAAGGGGACAGAGACACCTTGAACTTCAGCCCAGTTCTGGGAGACACTTTGTTCCAGCAACAAACTTTTCCCTTAAAAGCCAAGGTGCTTTACAAACCCCTCCCCAGCTGTCACAGGAAGTCAGGCTTCATCTCATCACACTTTTCTCAAACCCCAGCTCATGCTGAGACCACCTCTCAGGAGATGGTGCTTCAGAGAAGCCCCTTTAAAAGATCCCTGGAGTTCAGCTCTCCCAGCCCTGCCTTCAGTTTAAGGGAGAAGTTTCCTTGACAAACCTTCTCAGTTTCCTTGACAACCAAGCTTCACAATCTCCCAAACTCTTCTCCTTCAAACATTGCTATTCTAGGCTGGATGAGCCTAAAGAGACAGTGCTGTCATCACGTGCCAGAAACCAATTCCAAGCCCGTAGCTATTGGTTACACGATGGTATTGATGATGAAATCCCAGGAGAGCCAGCTTTGCAATATAACCACTTCTGGACTCGGCACTGGGTCCCTTTCCACGGACAGAGTGGAGTGGCTGTTTCCACGTGCCCCGTGGTGGAAGAGCTCACCTAATGCCGCCAGGACTTCATCCTTTCCAGGTGATTCCAGGGTCCTCACTCTGCCCAGACCCCACCCACATGGCTGCTGTCTGTGCCAGTCTATACGGGACCTTGGTAATCTCCTAAAATGAGGGTTATTTTATACACAGGTAATGGGTTGAATGCTGGCCCCAAAAGATGTGCCCCCCCAGAACACATGAATAGGACCATATCTGGGAAAAGCATCTTTCTATGTGTAGTTAAGGATCTAGAGGTGAGGTCATCTTGGGTTAGGGTGGCCCTCAATCCAATTGAGAGAGTCCTTATGAGAGACAAAAGAGGAGAAACACAGACACAGAGGAGAAGCCACGTGAAGACAGAGGCAGAGATGGGAGGGATGCAGCCGCAAGCCTGGGAATGCCTGGAGCCCCCCAAAGCTGGAAAAGGCAGGAAGAACCCTATCCTGGAGCCTTTGGAGAGACTTCTGTCCTGCAACACCTTGATCTCAGATGTCTGGTCTCCAGGACTGGGGGAGGATGAATTCCTGTTGTTTTAAACCACCCAGCTTGTGGTCATTTGTTACAGAAGCCACAGAACGGTCACACAGACCCTACTCTGTAGGATTCTGGAGTGCGGGTTTCATTAAAGGCCGACAGAGGCTGGATTGCAGAACCCTTAGAGTCAGCCTTGGGCCCCAGAAATCCTAAAGCAGAGGCTGGACACCAGAATGTTGAGGGGTCAGTCGGAAGCCCATCTCTAAGGGTGCCGGCTGCACACGGCCTCCCCAGGTTTTTAGGCATGTACATGTTGGGGATATGTATTTGCATCCTGATTCAGGACCTCTGGTGTCACCGTTCACGTTGTTAATTAAGAACCCACTAGTTACACAGATGAAAACCCTATCAGGGCACTTGCTCTAGTGGTAAACAATTCTGAAGTTGGTCAGAGGTGGGGAATCGTCTCCCATGCAGCCAGCAGCCCCCCACCCCGCAAGGAGCATCCTCTTTGCAAAGCTGGGGGACCGTGCCGAGGAGTCTCTGAGTAAACGTGAGCTGAGCCCTAGGCCAGCTGCTGCTGAACTGTTCCCACCCTTCCCAGGTAAAACACCTGAACGTGTGCAAGGACTTGAAAGCCTACAGGAAGGGCCATGGAACCACACCAGCCACAGCACGCCGGCCGACTTGGTGTCTGCAGGCCAGCCAGGATGGTCCTGGCCCTGGGCGTTCTTCTGGAAGCTTTCCATTTCCCTGCCTGACATACCCCTCTTTTCCCGGCCCCCACTGCTTTTTTCCTTCCTCACCTCTGCCCTGGGAGAAATTCCAACGGCAGTTACGGGTGACACATCCTCTTCTTTAGCAGGTGGCAGCCCGGCAACTCCTGCGGAAAGTCCAGCAGAGCCCCACTCACACCGAGCCACCCACAGAGCCGCGGGCCCTACTCCCTCCCACCATCCCAGCAGCAAAACTGCTGATAGGGCAGAGAATATGGCGTCAGACACAGCTGCAGGGGCTCTTGCAGCCAGGAGTGGTGTTTATATTGACCTCAACCCAGGCACACCTGGGGAGGGCTGGACGGCCGGGTCAGGCTGCCCAGGTCAGCCAATCCTCGCCCCCTCAGGGGCTCAGAGTTGTAGAAAATGGGCCTTGCTACACCGGCCAGGTCCAAGGAACAGGTGTTGGGTCCTGAGGGTCAGGATACACATGGGGCTGCAGCTCTGCTTGTGTTCTAATCATTTATTCTGGTCCATGAGTGGGAGACAACTTCAAGACCCTCTCCTAATGAGAGGAACCTAGGAGTCAGGGAGAGGAGGGGTGGTGGGTGGAGACAGAGGCCTGGTGCCCCAGCTGCAGTGGAAGCCTCTGGAAGGCCCGGTGGAAGGAGACCGCACAGAGTGAAGCCCAGGGTCACAGACCTGTCGGAGCTGCTGTTTGTTAGTTCAGGTCCTGCTCTGAGGTGCTCAGGGTCAGCTCTGACCAACAGGTGGGCTTGGGGTGCTCTGCAATGAGGGCTACATGCACAGTTCCTGTGTGCCCAGCCTTGCTGCGTGTCTGCCCAGGTGAGCTCCATATCCTGGGAGGGGCCTGACCACGAGAGCCCCGTGGGCTGCTGGGTACCTGCACATGTGATCTCCATTTCCAGGGAGGGGCCTGGCCACGAGAGCCCCGTGTGCTGGGAGGGGGGCGTGTGTATGAGCGTCCTCTCTGTGCAGCCGGCACAGAGTTGCTTAGCAACTTCCCTGTGGGAGTGCTGGGATGAAGTGAGAACCAGGAGATGCCACGGGCCCCCTGAACCCGTCCATCCAGGGTAATGAGGTCAGTAGGTGGGTACTGGCCACTGGGCTGTGTGAGGGAGGCCCCACGGGTACCTCTTGTTTCTTCCACCTGACACCACGGAAGGCCTCCCCAGGACAGAGCAGACAGCCTGTCTGGGGCAGGTGGGAGCTCCTGGTGACGCTGCAGGGGACATGAGAGGGACGGACCAGGCAGGAGGGGGTGGGATCCCAGGCAGAGCCATGGGGCTCGGGGCCGAGGGGCCCTTTCTGGGTCTGAGCTGGGAGTGGATGTGCAGGTGGTGCGTGTGATCCAGGAAAGCTGCCCTGGTGTCGTGAGGCTGATCCTGCTTCAGAGTGACAAGCCTTCCGGATGATCCCAAAACAGGATAGTGAGACGGATCCTGTTAGAAGAAGGTAAGTGAATCCCCCCAAGAGGAGGCTCTGCGAACTCGTCCCGGGAGGGGGGTGAAGGGAACAGGTGTGGAAGCTGCGGGGAGTGGGCAGTCCCCCTGGGCAGGCGGCGGGTGCAGACCCCACTCCGTGGCCTCACATCTGTGCTTCTGGCTGGATTACCTGGCTTCTCGGAGCCTCAGCGTCCCAGTCTGCTCGTGGGGTGATGGTAGCATAGATTGACTAGTAATTTGCTCAGAACAGGGTAGAAAGGGGTCTAGTGGAAATTCCACTAGAATGTCAGTATGGGGATCCCCAGTCTTCAGGATCAGTCCGAGCAGACTTGCAGCAGAGCCTGGGGATGGGCTCCGTTTGGTGGGTCCCCCCGTTTCCTGAATCTCGGAAGGGGCAGCTCCAGTGTGCAGTGGCAGTGGCAGGTTCATCCCACACCTGGAAGCATCCAGGCCTCAAGGTTCAGCAGTCCTCGAGCCCTGTATCTGGGCCCCCAGGAGGCAGAGGGGACAGGCCAGCGTCCTCTTCGACCCTCTTCCTGCCCAGAACATTCGAGGACCAGGCCGTCATTAGGGAGAAGCAGCGATTCTGGCGTCTCTGAACTTGAAAACTTCTGCTCTGGAGACTAACCCCCTGCTCTCAAGTAGATGGGGAAATAACACCCCTGTCTCCGGTTATCCACGGCTGCAACCATTCCCTAAGCACCGCTTGCTGAATTCATAGCCCACTTCGGGTTTCCGTTTATTTTTATTAAGGCCGGTCCTTGCCTGACAAAGCACACCAAGCACGAGCTTTATTTGAAAAACCCCGCGCGGGTTTTTCAGCAGCTCCCTGGCCAGGAGGCTACGGCGGCGCTGCGGCCACTCCAGCGCGTGCTCTGCCGGACCCCGGCCCAGTTACAGGCAGGCAGAGCAACACAGGACAACCCGGACCTACAGCTGGGGCCGGCGCCCAGTTCCCAGCGGCCGCAGTGTAGATCAGTGCCAGGAAGCGTGGGTAGCAGGGAAACCACGCCCCCGCGCGAGTGTCCGCCAATCGCAGAGTGCAGTGAGGCGCGGCGCGCTGGGAGGGCGGTGCGTCCGGAGAATCCCCGCCCCCAGCCCGAGCGTCCGCCAATCGCAGAGCGTGGTGTGTCGCGGCGCGCCGAGTTGGTCCGGGGACGCGCGGCCTTCCGGCGGCCTGAGGGGGTGGCACGCGCTGGAGGAGGCGGCGCGCACGGAGATGCCCCGCGGAGGCCAGTCTCGTGGCTCGAAGGTAGGCCGTGGGTCTCTGGGTGCTGTCTTCTCGGTCCCCCGACGTCGGCTTCGCCCGCGGGGCGCGTGTGGCTGGCCCCGGGCTGGTGGGCGGCTGGGGCGTCTGTGGCGTGGACGCAGCCCGCGTTGGAGGCGGGGAGGGAGGGGCCGCCTCCCTGGAGGGCGAGGGTCGCGGCTGTGGGGCGACCGGAGCGGGTGAGCCCGGCCGTGCGACCCGAGTCCATCTGGTGCTCGCGCGTCTCTGCTGGGCCGCAGGGCGACGGCGTCGTCCTGGGGTCCGGGAGGGCCTGCGTAGCCGCCGCGTCTGCGCCGCGCTGCCTCCCCTGCCCCTTCCGACGCCGGAGCGGGAGCGTCTCGGCCGAGTCGGGCGCGGGGTCCGCCTGGTGACCGCGCTGAGAGCGGCGCAGCTGCGTTCTGAGTGCATTGCGTTTGTCCTGCGTGTGCCCTTTACCTTTTGAAAGCGATTTCTGAGCTCCTTGCTTACCAACATGCTTGTCTCGTCGTACTGAAAACTGAATGAAAGCAGACACTGACTCCTTTCTTGACTCCTCATTTCTTACCAAAAAGTTCCTGAAAAAATAGTCCGCGCACGCTGGTTCAGCCGCCGTCTCACTGCTGTGTCTCCTTGCCCCTGGAATATCATTGGTTGTCACACACGCTGTCAGTTTTGTGACTACCCATTTACGAAGTCCAGGAAGCCCATGACAAGCATACCTAACCCTGATTTCAAAAATACTGAAATGTGAAGAAAGAAAAAACCAAGGAATCAAGGAAGTATGTTAAATTGTTGAAGCCCATGTAACTTGTGAACTTGGTCACTGTAGCATTTGACACATTTGCCACTTGATTCTTTTCCCGTATTGCAATTGCTCATTTATTTCTCCTTTGCTGCCTTCCTGCCAGGTTCTGACTTCTGACTTTGCGCCTTTTTCCTCACTTTCCAAGTTTGTTCTGGGAAGTCTCACACATTGATGTTAGCTGTCCCTCTGTATGGACGATTTTCAGATGTGTATTTGACCTTTCCCTTGAGCGTGGTTTAAACGCAGTGCACCATGAAGTTGTCATTTTCTCGCCCTTAGTCCCCTGGGTGCCAGCACTTCCTCCTGTGTTGTGCTGCTCTCAGCCTGTTGACACTGATGCTCTCTAATTGCGATTGCAGGGTGCACTTCAGCAGAAACTGTCAGGAGACTTGGAGGAGCAAGGTTCATTCCTCACAGGTCCTGGAGGGTGCATGGTACACCCAAGGACCTCACGGTGAGGTTGGAGGGCGAGACACAGGGAGAGAGGGACGGCACACCTGGGGTCTGCCTTTATTAGGGTCTGGGGGTTAGGTGTCTAGAATTTCGGGGATTCATTCTTCGTTGGCTAATTTAAAGCAATAGCAGGGAGGGAGAAGCACGGTCACTCAAATGGTCAGTTATTTAGGTTACCAGGGCTTGTTGAAAGAGGAACCTTCATGGGTGAGGGCAGCCTAGTTCCTTACCTGGTTGTTTTGCAAATAGCTCTGGCATACAGCTGTAGATACTTTTGTTCGAGATGGATTTCTTCTAAAGTGGATGCCACCTGGCAATCAGATGCTTAATGTCAGGCACTTACACTACATCCTCACTTAGAAATCTTCATGTTTTTGTCTTGATACTCACTTTTCCCTTCGTCATTCTATCAGTTTTCAAGACCTTATCATAGCACCTGTCATAGTCCCTTGAACATATTAGATACTTAATAGATATCTGATGAATGAATGAAAGGAGAACTAGTATAGAAGGTTTGCAAGTATTGTAGGTATGAAGAAACATGGGGAAAAACCCTGGTCAGAAGACTTGGGTACCAGTCTCAGCTCTACAACTAACTAATTTTATAATTCTGGGCAAGCCATGTAGATCTTTCTGGACTCTTAAAATGGAAGTTGATATGTGCCTGAACTAACATCGTAGAATTGGGAATAGTATTGGGAAAGGACTGAGTTGATAGATAATAAAAGGAAGATGAGACTTACGTACCTGAAATTGAAAGATGAAGAGGGAAGAGTCAGTGGTGACTCAAAACTTGAACCTGTGAAAAATGGGAAACTTGGGGAGAGTTAGTTGCTTCTTACCTGATGTTAGGGAACTTAAGGCCCAGGGAGAGATTAAGCTCCAAGTTGCTCCACGGCTGGGTGTATTTTATTTCTTTCTTCCCTCCTGCCTTTGCCCCCTCACTGTCCTTTCAAGTGCTATGATTCTTATTCCCTTTAAGCTTTGTCTTCTCCCTTTGCTAAATAGCCAGGAACGACCACAGGTACTCCCTTTACCTGTCAGTCGCTTACCTTCTGAGATTTCCTGGTCCTCCCCTCAGTCTCACAGTTCCTTCTGCCTCCTCAGACTGAATTGTAGCTCTCCCCCTTCTCTTTCTCACTGAAAGGAAAACTATCTTGTTAAGGTCATAAAAGAAATAAAGGAACATCATATCTTTCTGATGACACCCTCCTTCTCTACTCCTTTGGGTCCTCATCAGAAAACCTTATTTTATTTCTGGTGCTTCTTTCATAATAGCAAGGACATAGTAATTTTTAATTAAATACAGTGTACGTGTCATTTCAAAGAAGTTGTTTATTTTTCAAGAAAGGGAAACATTGCTTCTTTGAAGCAGGATGGGGAGGAGCCAAGGATAGAATGAGGACCTGGCTTCTGTTACAGAAAGGGGCTAGTATTAGGTAATAGGAGTATTTTTCCTCTGAGACTACAGGGAAGAAGGAGAGCGCAGTAGATGGGAGGTCTGCTGAGTTTTATAGTGGCTTATTTTAACCTTAGGGAAGATGTGACGGCTTGCGCTATGATGGTGACAAGGAGAGGTAAAGGCAAGCACGGGTGTGGAACTTGTGTATGTAAGTGTGTGTGTGAGAGTAGAGGGGTAGGGAATGGTAAGAGTGTTTACCAGCATTGACCAAGGACAAGTAATAAGAAAATATGAAGAGGGCCACTCTCATTTGTGGGTCTTTTTATCCTAGCCTTGTGGGTTGGTGATTGGTAAAGTGAATTGGTAGAAGGGTAGGAGTCTTAATGCTTGAAAGGAAACACTGACGTAGCTGGCCGTAAGAGTGCAGAATGGCAGGTGAGACATCATGATTAGGAGGAGGCTAGTGGCTGATACCATGACTGGGCTTGAGACTTAGAAGTTCCAGTGATATTCCCAGGTTCTCAACCAGGTCGGAAAGCTCAGCTGCTGTTATGTGCCTTTGAGTTGAAGGTGCACGTGACAGTTATCGCTAGACACTTTTGTTAAAGTGAGATAATGCAGAATCAGTGGCTAGAATCTTTATTTCCGCAATTAGACATACATGGGAGAAAATCCTGACATGTTGCTTACTAGCTCTCTGACCAGCACAATATACACAGCATTTCTAAGTTGTAGCTTCTTTGTCTATCAAATGGGGATAAGATAATACCGATCTTGCAAGGTTGGTATGAGGGTTAAATGATGAGGACTGCATGAAATGATGTACTGAGCGTATAGGCACTCAATTAATGTTAGTGATAATGAAAGCAATTAATAATAAAACACCATGATAATGAAAGAAATTTCTAGATGAGGACAGAGCTATTGTTCATCCTTTACTGTTTTTGCCTTTAGATTTCTCCAGAATTGCTTCACTCAATTTGTTGAACAAGGAATAGGAAGAGGGCTTAGTTTTAAAGTTGTTCAGTGGTGGAGAGAGATTCTCTCATAGTTACCTTGGTAGGAGTACATTATGGTTCCAGTTTTAGCCCTTGGTAATCCCATTGGATGATTTACCGGTGGCTGTGCTTCTCAGAGTTGGACTCCTTAGTACTGATATCTTAGTCCAGACGTTGTCTTATCCTTAAAATGGAAGGAAAGGAGAACTAACATTTACTGAAGACTTTTTGTATGTCAGGTACTTCACATATATATTTCCTGTAAGGGGAAAAATATTTTCTTTTAAATCAAAATAATATATGCTCATAGATTAAAAAAAAGTAGTATGAAAAAATTTCTCATGAAAACCAGCAATTGTTGCCCTGCTCCTTCCTGCACTTAATCATGTCCCTGAAGGCAATCGCTGTTTAAAATTGAGGTAATTGTAGAATCACATAACAGCTGTAAGGAATTATAGACATCTCACGTATTCTTTATCTAGTTGGCCACAATGATAACATTCTGCAAAACTGTAGTACGATATCACCACCAATGTATTGACATTAATACAATACAACTGTCTTATTCAAATCTCCCCAGGTGTGCGTCTGTGTATGTGTGTGTGTTTAGTTCTGTACAATTTTATCACGTGTAGGTTCATGCATCTACTACCACAGTCAAGATACTGAACAGTTTCATCAGCATAGGACCCTTTTTATAATCACACCGACTCCCATTAACTCCCACCCCTAACCCCTGGCAATCATTCATCTATTCGTTATTTAAAAGTTTTTGTCATTTCAAAAATGTTATTGGGGGCTTCCCTGGTGGCGCAGTGGTTGAGAGTCCGCCTGCCGATGCAGGGAACACGGGTTCGTGCCCCGGTCCGGGAAGATCCCACATGCCGCGGAGCAACTAGGCCCGTGAGCCATGGCTGCTGAGCCTGCGCGTCCGGAGCCTGTGCTCCGCAACGGGAGAGGACACGACAGGGAGAGGCCCACGTATCGCAAACCAAACCAAACCAAACAAAACAAAACAAGAATGTTATTGGGATAGGATCATACAATTTATAACCTTTTGATATTGTTTTCCTTATATTTCTTCCCACTCAGCATAAGATTCTTGTCTAGGTTGTGTATATCAGTAGCTTCTTCACTTTTATTGCTGAGTCGTAGTCCATGGAATGGACTACCACAGAATGGATGTACCACAGTTTCACTTAGCATTTTACCTGTTGAAGTACATCTGGGCTGTTTCCAGTTTCTGGCTATTAGAATAAAGCTGCTGTGAACACTTGTGTACAGGTGTTTTGGGGAACATAGATTTTTATTTCTCTAAGATAAATGCCCAAGAGTGTAATTGCTGGGTCATATCGTAATTTGATGTTTAGTTTTATAAGAAACTAACAAACTTTATTCTAGAGTGGCTGTACAATATTACACTGGCAATGTATGAGTGATTCAATTTCATAGATAATAAATTCATGCTTTTAAAGTACAGACTTCAGTGGTTTTTAGTATATTCACAAAGTTGTACAAATATTTATTAGAGAATATTCTCATCACACTGAAAAGGAACTCCATGGCTGTTAGCAGTCATTCCACATTCTCTCCTTCCCCATCCCCCTGGCAACCACTAAGCTACTTTCCATCTGTATAGATTTGCCTATTCTGGACATTGCATATAAATGGAATAACATGGTCTTTTGAGACTGGCTTATTTCACTTAGCCTAACGTTTTCAAGGTTCATCCATTGTTGTAGCATGTATCAGTACTTCATTCCCCTTTATGGTTGAATAATTTTTCATTGTATGGTATACAACATTAAAAAAATTCCATTCATCAATTGATGGATATTTGGATTATTTACACTTTTTGGTTGTTATGAATGATGCTGCTATGATCGTTTGTGTACCAATTTTTGTGAAGATGAAAGTTTTCATTTACGTTGGATGTAAACCTACCAGTGGAATTGATGAGTCATATGGTAATTGTATGGTTTAAATTTTGAGGAACTGCCAAACTGTTTTCCAAGTGGTTACATTTTTTAGTCTCACCAGCAAGGAATGAGGATTCTGATTTCTCCGAATGCTTGTCAATACTTGTTATTGCATTCTTTTGACTTTAGCCATCTTAATGGGTAGAAAGTGGTATTTTATTGTTTTGGTTTTGATTTGTGTTTCCCTAATGACTAATTATGTTGAGTATCTTTTCATGTGCTTGTTGGTCATTTGTGTATCTTCTTTGAAGAAATGTGTATTCAAATTACTTGCCCATGTTTTTTTTTTTTAATTTGGCTGTATTGGATCTTCGTTGCTGCATGTGGGCTTTCTCAAGTTGTGGCAAGCGGGGGCTACTCTTCGTTGCGGTGGGCGGGCTTCTCATTGTGGCGGCTTCTCTTGCTGGGGAGCACAGGCTGTAGGTGCACGGGCTCTAGAGCGCAGGCTCAGTAGTTGTGGCACACGGGCTTAGTTGCTCCGCGGCATGTGGGATCTTCCCGGACCAGGGCTCGAACCTGTGTCCCCTGCATTGGCAGGCGGATTCTTAACCACCGCGCCACCAAGGAAGCCCTTGCCCATGTTTTAGTTGGATTTGTCTTTTTATTGTTGAATTGTAAGGGTTCTTTATAAATTCTGTATACAGTTTCCTTATCAGATATGTGGTTTGCAAATATTTTCTCCCACTCTGTGGGCTTGCTTTTCATTTTCTTAATGAGGTCATTTGAAGCACAAATGTTTAAAATTTTTGATGAAGTCCAGTCTTTTTACTTTCGTTGCTTATGCTTTTGGTGCATATCTAAGAAATCACTTAGGTCATAAGTCATAAAGGTTTATTTGTATGTTTCCTTCTAAGAGTTTCTAGTTTTAGCTCTTACATTTAGGTTTGTGGTTCATTTGGAGTTAATTTTTGTATGTGGTGTAAGGAAAGGGTCTACCTTCATTCTTTTTTTTTGCGGTACACGGGCCTCTCACTGTTGTGGCCTCTCCCGTTGTGGAGCACAGGCTCCGGACGCTCAGGTTCAGCGGCCATGGTTCACGGGCCTAGCCGCTCCGCGGCATGTGGGATCTTCCCGGACTGGGGCACGAACCCGTGTCCCCTGCATCGGCAGGCGGACTCTCAACCACTGTGCCACCAGGGAAGCCCTACCTTCATTCTTTTGCATGTGGATATTCAGTTGTGCCAGTACCATTTGTTGAAAAGATTATTCTATCTCCATTGAGTTGTTTTTGCATTTGCTTTTTAAAATCAATTGACCACAAATGTAAGGATTTATTTCTTAAGTATGAATTCTGTTCCATTCATTTATGTATTACCCTTATGCTGCTACCATACTTTATTAATTACTGTAGCTTGGTAGTAAGTTTTGAAGTTAGGAAATCTCTAGCTTGTGTTCTGTTTCAAGATTGTTTAAATTATTCTGGGTTCCTAGCATTTTCATGTGAATAGTAACATCAGTCAATTTCTGCAAACAGCCATCTGGGATTTTTATTGGGTAACTCTGTAGAGAAATTGGAGAGTATTGCTGTCTTAACAGTATTAAGCTTTCCAAGCCACGAACGTGGGGTGTCTTTCCATTTTATTTAGCTCTTTCATTTCTTTTAACTATGTTTTGTAGTTTTCACTGTAGAAGTCTTGCACTTCCTTGATTAAACTTATTTCTAAGCATTTTATTCTTTCTGTTGCTATTAATGGAATTTTTAAAAAATTTGTTTTTTGTGTTGGTCATTGCTAGTGTATATAATTACACTTGATTTTTTTAGTATTCAGATTGTGTCTTGCAACTTTGCTGAAGTCATTTGTTCTAATTGTGTGTGTGTGTGTTTCTTAGGATTGTCTATATATAAGACCATATCATCTCTGAGTATTCAGAGATAGTTTTACCTCTTCCTTTCCAGTTTGGATGTCTTATTTCTTCTCCTTGCCTAATTGCCATGGCTAGAACCTCTAGTACAATCTTGAATATAAGTGGTGAGAGCTCACATCCTTTTCTTGATCCTTATCTTAGGGAGAAAACATTCAGTAATTTATTATGTATGATGTTAGCTGTGAGTTCTATTTAGATATTCTTTATCGGATTGAGGAACTACTGTTCCATTGCAGGTATGTTGAGAATTACTATGGAAGGGTGTTGGCTTTTGTAAGTTTTTTTTCTGTTGATCCAATTTTTTCCTTTGTCCTTTATTAATATGGTATATTTATTGAGTTTTGGATGTTACATCAATCTTGCATTGCTGGAGGGAAAATCCCTATTGGCCGTGGTGTATATATAACCCTTTGCATATACTGCTGGATTCAGTATGCTGATATTTTGTTGAGGATTTTTGCAACTGTATTCATAAGTAATAATGGTCTAGTTTTTTTTTTTTTTTGATGTCTTTGGGTTTGTTATAAGGATTTGGTTTCATAGTATGAGTTAGGAGTTTGTGAAGCATGGATATTAATGCATTTTTACGTTTGGCATAAGTTATTAGTGTAGTCGTCTGAGTCTTGCTTTTTCTTTGTGATAAGTTTCCAAATTACTGATTCAATCCATTTGTTATGTCTATTAAGTTTTTTAAAAAATTAATTAATTTATTTTGCTGCGTTGGGTCTTCGTTGCTGAGTGCTGACTTTCCAGTTGCGGCGAGCGGGGGCTACTCTTCGCTGTGGTGCGCGGGCTTCTCATTGTGGTGGCTTCTCATTGCAGAGCACGGGCTCTAGGTGTGCGGGCTTCACTAGTTGTGGCACGCAGGCTCAGTAATTGTGTCTCACGGGCTCTAGAACACAGGCTCAGTAGTTGTGGCGCACAGGCTTAGTTGCTCTGCGGCATGTGGGATCTTCCCGGACCAGGGCTCAAACCCGTGTCCCCTGCATTGGCAGGTGGATTCTTAACTACTGCACCACCAGGGAAGCCCTATTCAGTTTTTTAATTTCTACTTGAGTCAGTTTTGCTAGTTTGTGTCTTTCTTGGAGTCTGTGTATTGTATGGTAGTTACCTAATTTGTTGGCGTACAGTTTTTCATATTCCTTACAGGGTTTCCTATAATCCTTTAGTGCTTTTTCTCTTTCATTTCTTGTTTTTGCAATTTGAATCTTCTCTCTTTCCCTCTTTTTTTTTTTTCTTTTTGTGAGTTTAGCTAAAGGTTTGTCCGTTTTGGTCTTTTCAAGGAACCAACTTTTGGTTATATTTATATTCTTCGTTATTTTGTTTTCTATTTTATTTCTGTCCTCATTTCCTTCCTTCTGCTTGCTTTGGGTTAGTTGCTCTTATTTTTCTAGTTTTCTAAGATTAGCGGTTAAGCTATTAATTTGAGGCCTTTTTAAAAATAGATATTAACAGCTATAAGTTTTTAGGTAAGCATTGCTTTTTTCTGCATCTGCAAGATTTAATATATCTTATTTTTTTCATTTTTCTCATAATATCTTCTAATTTTTCTTGTTATTCTGTCTTTGATCCACTGGATATTTAGGAGTGTGTTGTTTAATTTCCATATTTTTGTGATTTTTGCAGTTGTATTTTTGTTGTTAGTTTCATTGTATTGTTGTCTAAGAGTAGTAATAATATGCTCTCACTCCTTTACAATGTATTGAGGCTTGTTCTGTCTACCAGAAGGTTTCATATGTATGTAAGGAGAATGTGTATTCTGCTCTTGTTTGTTTGAGGAGGTTTTCATGATTTCTTGTGGGTAGTCAGCTATTTTATTAGGGATCCTTTTACATGATGAGTCTTTTTTCTCTTGCTGCTTTTATGATTTCTCTTTGTCTTTTAGTAGTTGACATGATGTGTTCAGGGTTGGTCTCTGAGTTTATCCTCAGAGTTTTTTGAGTTTCTTGGGTGTATAATCAACTTTTCATCAAATTTGGGAAGTTTTTGGTCTGTATTTTTTCAGATACTCTTTCTACATCTTCCTTTCTTTCTGGGACTCCTATGCATATATTTGTATACCTGATGGTGTCCCACAGGTCTCTGAGGTTCTGTTCATTCTTTTTTTTTCTGCTCTTCATCTTGGATACTCTCAATTGTCCTGTTGCAAAGTTTGCTGACTTTTTCTTCTGCTAGCTCAAATCTGCTATAGAGCCTCTCTAGAGAACTTTTCATTTCAGTTATTGTACTATTCAGTTCTTGAATTTCTATTTGAGTGTAGTGGTTTCTTGCTTTCTTTCTAAAAAATAATTATGTCTTTATATTCTCTATTTGCTGGGCTATTTTGTTTTAACTTTTTTAGACAATTTCCTTTTTTTTCTTTGAGCATATTTACAGAAGCTGATTTAAAGTCTTTGGTGAATCCAGCTTCTGGCCTCCCTCAGGTACAGTTTTTCTTGACTGCATTTTTCTTGTTATACCTTTCTGTTTCTTTGTGTCTTACGATTTTTGGTTGAAACCAGACATTTAAAATATAATGCAACAACTCTGGACATTAAGTTCCCATCCCCTCCCCAGAGGTTTTTTAATTTGTTTGTTATTGCTATTTATTTGTTTAATGACTTTCCTAAAGTTTCTTAAAGTTTGTAAAGTTCCTGTTTTCTGTAGGAAAAGGGGCATCTCCAACTTTTCCTGCTACCTCTAGGAGATGGGTCCATTAAGGGACAAGGGGTGGATTGCCATCAAAGAGCTGGAAGTAAGGGAGCCTTGCTGTCCCAGCCCATGCCCTGCCCTGTGAACCCGGACCCATAAACTGCATAAAATGGAGTGTTGGTGGCTGTTTGAGGCTTACAGTAAATGCCAAAAATTTGAGGAAAAAAATATTTCCTGTTTGTAGCTGTTGAACACACTACAGTGTTTGTTTACTTGTCTGTGAATTATTGGACAGATATTTGTTTAGATGCTTTGAGCCAATAAGTCTTTCATTCTTTACTGAAGAGCTCTGTGTGCGTTGAGGCGTGCCTTCTGTAGTCTGGCAGTTTATAACTGACTTAACTTTCTCCTTGTGCAGGGCCTTGACATTATCCAGAGCTGAGATATGGGGGCCTTCTCAGGTTTTTCCTGGGCATACACACAGCCCTGCAGATCAGGTAGCATTCCAGATCCCCTGGAACATGTCAGATCTTTTCAGTGCTGCCTGTGGACATCTTATTCTTCAGATATTCCTTCGTTAGCACTTTTGGCTCTTTGGTCCGTGAAACGACTGTTGCTGCCACAGGCAGCTATAATATGAATTGCTGTCAATTGTTTTAGACAAATGCCCTGCTGATAGGGCTTTCCCATTGAGTGAGCTGTGAGTCAGGTCGAACTAAGTTCTGTGAATAAGTTTTTCTTCTCAGGAGCTGCCAGGCAGTTCAGATAGTGATAATACTCTGTGGATAGGGCCTTTTGAGGACCTACAAACCCAGTTTGCTCTCTCCTCTGACTGCTGGGCTGCCAGTTTACACAGCTTATCCTGGTTATGAGGCTGCTGTTTTTCAAGGCTACTATGGAGCTAGAGAGGGGGCATGAGATGAGGGCAAATTAAAACACCAAAAAGTTCACTGTTCTTGTCGATATTAAGCTACTTTTCTTGAGTGAATGTTGTTTAGATTATAAGCCTATGGTTAATTTCCAAAGTTTTGAAAAATTGAACTTTGACTATTTTTTCCCGCTGTTATTATTTCTTTTATGAAGGAGCAAGTTATTAGAGGTTCTTATTCTCTTATTCTGGAAGTTTGCTCATCACATTTTTTATTTTAGCCATTATGATAGGTGTGTGCTGATAACTCATTGTGGTTTTAATTTGTATTTCCATGATGGCTAATGATGTTGAACATGTTTTTATGTGATTATTTGCTATCTGTCTATCTTCTTTGGCAAAATACCTGTTCGTTTCTTTTACCCATTTTTAAATTGGATTTTTTGGGGTTATTGCTGAATTTTGAGAGCTTAAAAAATATTCTAGGTACTAGTCCCTTGTTGGACATGTTGTTTCCAAATATCTTCTGGCAGCAACATTTAAAAATTTTTACCATGTTCATTTGATAGTACGTGCATTTGCTATCAAATCTGTAACAACTCTTTGCCTAGCTCTGGAACTCAAAAATTTTCTGTTTTTTTCTAACAGCTTTATAGTTTAATGTTTTACATTTAAGTTTATGACATATTTTGAGTTAATTTTCATATAAGGTGTGAGGTTTAGGTTGAGGTTTTCTTTTTTTTTCTTATTTTGGTCTATGGACTTTCAGTTGTCCACTACCATTTATTGAAAGTCTGTTCCTTCCGCCATTGAATTGCTTTTGCATGTTTGTCATAAACCAATTGCGCGAATATGTGTGGGTTTATTTCTGGGTTTCTGAAGTGGTCGAGTCATCTATGTGTCTATCTCTTTGCCTACTAAGCTTTAACATTGGATAGAGTGACTTTCCACTTTATTCTTCTTCAAAACAGTTTTAGCTCTTCTAGGGCCTGTGGCTTTCCCTGTAAGTTTTAAGATAGTTTGGCTATGTCTACAAAATACTTTCTGGAATTTTGATAGGAAATGAATTAAAGCTGTCTATCAATCTGGGGCAGATAGACATCTGTGAGTCTCCTAGTCCATTGTCTCTCCATTTGTTAATCTTTGGGTTCTTTCATCAGCATTTTGAAATTTGTAGCAGGCAGGTGCCATACATGTTTTGGTAACTTTATACTTAAGTATTTCATTTATTTTGGTGTGATTGTAAATTGTATCGTGTTTTTAATTCTAGTTTCTACATGTTTATTGTTAGTATTTAGAAATGGATTGTTTTTCATGCATTCATGTTATATTCTATAGCCTTGCTGAACTCAGCAAGGCTGGCTAGTACTTATTAGTACTAGCCATTTTTTTTGGTTAGATTTCTTGGGATTTTCTGTGTAGACTATCATGTCTTTGTAGTTTTGTTTTTTCTTTTTCAAGCTGTATATTCTCAAATCCACTGTTGTCCACTGCCGCCCCCCCACCCCTGTCCCATCTCCCTGCCTTATTGTAGCAGCTAGAACTTCCAGTACCATGTTGGATAAGAGTTATGTGAGTGGACATCCTTACTTGTTACTGATCTTAGGGGGAGGGGGAAAGCATTCATTCTTTCCTGGTTCAGTATGATGTGAGCTGAGGGTTTTTGGTAGTTCGTCTTAAGTTGAGGAAGTTTACTTTTATTTGTAGTTAGATTACAGTTTTATAATGAATTGGTATTGGATTTTATTATATGCATTTTTTGTGTGCCAGATGCTGCAGTTTTTCTTTTCAGCTTGTTGATATATGGTAGATTACATTGGGTGATTTTAAAAAAAATTGATCCATATATATTTTTTAATTAGTTAATTTATTCTTTTTGGCTGTGTTGGGTCTTTGTTGCCGCGTGCGGGCTTTTTCTAGTTGCGGCGAGCGGGAGCTACTCTTCGTTGAGGTGCTTGGGCTTCTCATTGCAGTGTCTTCTCTTGTTCTGGAGCATGGGCTGTAGGTGCACAGGCTTCAGTAGTTGTGGCACGTGGGCTCAGCAGTTGTGGCTTGTGGGCTCTAGAGCACAGGCTCAGTAGTTGTGGTATAGGCTTAGTTGCAGGCTCACTAGTTGTGGTGCATGGGCTTAGTTGCACTGCGGTGTGTGGGATCTTCCCGGAGCAGGGATCAAACCTGTGTCCCCTGCATTGGCAGGCGGATTCTCATACATTGGTTGATTTTTGAATGTTGAATCAGCCATGCACACCTGAAATAAACCCCACTTGGCCTTGGTGTACATTTCTTTGTAAACGTTATTAGATTCCTTTTGCTGATATTCTGTTGAGTTTTTTTTTTGCATTTAAATTCATAAGAGACATTTGGTCTGTAGTTTTCTTTTTTATATTGTCTTTGCCTGACTCTTATCAGGGTAATGTTAGTTTCCTAAAATGAGGTTTGGAAGTGTTCTTTCTTGTTTTATTTTCTGGAAGTTATTATAAAAAGTCGATGTTAATTCTTTGTTGAAGGTTTGTTAGAATTGTGGAATGAAATCACTTGGGCCTAGTGGCTTGTTTTCTGGGACTTTTCAAATTCAATTTATTTGATGGTTATAAGGTCTGTTTACATTATCTATTCTTGGTTGAGTTTTGGAAGTTGTGGTTTTTGAGGAATTGGTTGACTTATAAGTTACTGAGTTTATGAGTGCAAAGTTTGTAGTGTTCCTATATCTTTTTAATGGCTGTAGGATTTGTAGGGATATATTTTTTCAATGGCTGTAGGATTTGTAGTGATATCCCCTATTTCAAACTCATATTTGTCATTTGTGTCTTCTCTGTTTCTGTTTTTTGTCAGTCCTCATAGATGTGTATTAATTGTAATTATCTCTTGAAGGACTGGCTCTTGGTTTTATTGCTTTAAAAAATAGTTGTTTTCCTGTTTTGAATTGAATTGATTCCTACTGTTCTCTTCCTTTTGCTTGCTTTAGTTATTTTTTGTTCTTCTAGTTTCTTGAGGTTGGAATTTAGGTTATTGATTTGAGTTTTTTTCATTTCCAATGAAAATAAGTTGACCCTTGAACAGTGAGGAGTTTAGGAGGCTGATACCCTGTGCAGTTGAAAGTCCATGTATAACTTCACAGTTAGCCCTCTGTATCTGTGGTTCCACATCCATGGATTCCACCACTTGTGGATCATGTGGTACTGGAGTAGGTATTTATTGAAAAAAATCCATGTGTAAGTGGACCCATGCAGTTCAAACCTGTGTTGTTCAAGGGTCAGCTGTATTTAATGTTACGAATTTCCCTCTCAGAGCTGTTTTAGCTGCATCCCATATATTTTGATTGCTCTTTCTTTTTTCATTTAATTATGTATGTTTAAAAAAATCTGTTGAAGACTGTTTTATTCATGAATCAGAAGCTTGTTATTTATTCATGTTTTTATCATTTATCTGTTTTGTTTTCATTATTGGTTTCTAATTTAATTCATTTATGATTAAGCCACACATTCTGTATGATTTCATTCTCTTAAATTTATTCTCTGAATATGCTACATTTGGGTGAGTGTTCCTTTGTGTTTGGAAAAATAATATGTATTTTGTTTTTGTTGGGTAGTGCGCTCTCTTTGGTATTGTTAGGGTGTTTTTGTTTGTTTTGTTTTTTTTGGTGAGATCTTGTATGACTTATATTGTTTCCTACCTAGAAGTTCTATCAGTTGCTGAGCATGGTGGGCAGGTGTCGAAATCCCCAACTGTAGTGGTGGATTTGTGTATTTATTCTTTCGGTTCTATCAGTTTTGTTTTATGCATTTTGAGGCTCTGTTGTTTGGTGTTTATAAAATTAGTAGTGTTGTATCTTTCTGTTGAATTTATTCTTACATAATTTCTTTGTTTCTAGAAATTTCTTTTTGACCTGAGGTCTACTTTACCAGATACTAATATAGCCACTTTTGTTGTCAGTGTTTACTTGGCATATCTTTCTATTCATTTACTTTCAACCTCCCTATAGTATTGAACTTGAAATTAGTTTCTTCCAAATAGCATGTGGTTGGTTCATGTTTTTTAATCTACACTGCCAGGCTCTGTCTTTTGATGGATGTATTTAAGTCATTTACATGTAAGAGAAAATTATTGATATGTTAGTGTTCAAGTTTGCCATTTTGTTGTTTTCTTCCTGTTCTTTCTCTTTTCTTGCTTTTTTGGAGTTACTTAAAAAATTTTAGGTTTCCATTTTGATTTATATATAGTTTTTCTTAGCTTTTTTGGTTGTATCATTTTCTCAATGGTTTTTCTAGATATACAATAATATGTGTAGCTTATCACAGTTTACATATGCAGCATTTTATCACTTCTAGTAAAATGTGGAAGCTTCACTTTCCATTTAGGCACCTTTAATGTAACCTAGTATTGTGGCTTTTGTTTCATATTTCATATTCATTGACTATGATTTATACAGCTCTTGAGAAGGATTGTCTTTTGTATTTATCCATACTCCTGCAGTTTCTGTTTTTCCTTTTTCCACACTGCTCACAAGGTTTAAAAAAAACCATTTTCTACTGTTTGAGTACTTTCTTTTACCAATCTTTAAGTGTGTATCTGCTGGTTTCCAAATACTTAAGTGGTTTTTCTTGGGGGGGGGCGGGTCTAAAATATCTTTATTTCCCCTTGATTGTTGAGCAGTTTACTGGATATCAAATTCTGGGTTGCTGTTATTTTCTTTAAGAACTGAAAAATAATTGCCCCACTTCATTCTGGCTCTAAGATTTCAGATGAGAATTCTGTCACTAGAATTGATGTCCCTGTATAGGCAGTATGTTATCATGGTTCTTTTCCAAACTTTTCTTTATCTTTAGAAGTTTAATTTTGATGTCTTGCTGTTGGTTTCTTTGGGTTTATCCTGTTTGGGGTTCTTTCAGCTTATTGTAGAAATATTATATCTTTTACCCAATGTAGGAAATTTTGAGCTGATATGTTTTAAAATACTTTCTCAGTTTAATTTCTTTTTCTTTACCTCTTGGAACAATGATATGAATGAAGAATCCTTTGTTATTGTCTCACAGGTCCCTGAGGCTCTATTCATTTTTCTTCACTATATTTTGTCTGAATCTGTTGTTCAGATTAGTTGAATTGTATTGATTGGCCTACAAATTATTGATTCTATCTTCTGTAGTTATGATTTTACTATTGAGTCTACCCAGTAGGTTTTTTATTTTGGTAATTGTATTTTTCAGTTCTATAATTTCCATTTGGTCCTTTTTTATAATTTTTTCTTTTTTTTCTAATTTTTCATTGTTTCATGAGAACTTGCAGTTGATTATTGAAGCATTTTTATGACAGCTATTAAAAAATTCTTGTTAGATAGTTCCAGCACCAGATTGATTTGCTTGTTGGCATCAGTTGATTGTTTCTTTTTATTTGTTTTTTGATAGTATTGGTTCTTAGTATGAAGAACAATATTCAATTGTATTCTGGACATTTAGTCTATCTTAGGAGATGCTGGGTTCTACTTAAGTGTTTTATTGTTGCAGTATGCTGCTAAGATCAAGCACACAGGTCCTGACCTACTTTTGTGGATTGTGGTTCTAATGATAGTTTAATTTTTAGAGGCTTTGTGATGTTGTTTTGGTCTGCTCGGCATATCTAGTGCCAGTAACCTTAGGGAACAGAAGGGGGTTCCCCAGGCTGACCTGCTAGGGTCTCTTGGTGAAGGAGCAGAGAATCTCAGGCACACAGTGACCAAGAAGCTTCCCTTGTCAGGTTATTGCTGTGTTGGGATTCCCCCATGCCTCTGAGAGACACAGAGTGATTCTTGGGTAATGTGTGAGTTGTCAAGAGATCTATCCTACTGACACCTAATCTCTCCACCTCTCTCCACTCTCTTCCTTGTCCTAGAATCTCTAATGGAAGGAGATCTGGGTCCATTGGGATTCCCTTGATCATTTATTATTGGCAGTGTTTCCAATTGCTCTCTCCCTCTGGTGGTGCTGGGCTTAGTTGATACTGTCAGAGAGATTCCTGTTTGATCAAGAGGAGGAATGAGCTAGGTTGGGGGTGGGGAAACATGGGGTCTGGGTTACCTTCTGTTGGGTGCTCGGACATAAGTCACCTTGTTACTCTGTTATTCCTTCAGTCTTGGGCTCCCAAACCAGCTTGCTATTTCTAGAATTCTTATCAGTCTCTTATGTTATTTTCAGGGATTATAGTTGTTTTTAGTGGGGAGAAGCTGGGAGAAACAGATCTGTATCATCTTGTTTAGATCAGAAGTTTGGAAATAACTAATTTTTACCTGTTTTTCTCTGGAGTTTATTTTAAAAAACACATTAATTATCGGGTTGGCCAGAAGTTCCTTCAGTTTTTAAGTAAAACTAAAAGACACCTTTTTTATTTCACCAAGTACTTTACTGAACAACGTGTTCACCATTTTGTTCCACTACTTTCTGCCATTTTTCAGCCAACTTCATAATTCCTTCTTCCCACAACTTTTTATCTTTTTGAGCAGAGATCTGTTCCAGGTGCCTTTTTTTTTTTTTTTTTAAACCCCACATTTGTTTTTGTTTTTGTTTTTTTGTTTTTTTTTGAGGTACGCGGGCCTCTCACTGTTGTGGCCTCTTCTGCTGCGGAGCACAGGCTCCGGACGTGCAGGCTCAGCGGCCATGGCTCACGGGCCCAGCTGCTCCGCGGCATGTCGGATCTTCCCGGACCGGGGCATGAACCCATGTCCCCTGCATAGGCAGGCGGACTCTCAACCACTGCGCCACCAGGGAAGCCCTCCAGGTGCCTTTTACAGTCTTCCAGGGAATTGAAATTTTTTCTGTTAAGAGAACTTTGTGAAGACTAAAATAATTGGAAAGCCGAAGGTGCAATGTCTAGTGAACACAGTGGGTGGATTAGAACTTCCCAGCCAAACTTTAACAGTTTTTGCCTGTCATTAAAGAAACATGTGGTCTTGCGTTATCTTGAAGACTATGCGTTTTCTGTAGACTAATTGCAGACACTTTTCGTAGAGTGCTGCTTTCAGTTGGTCTCATGGGGAGCAGTACTTGTTGGAATTAATTGTTTGGTTTTCCAGAAGGAGCTTGTAGTAGAGGACTCCCTTCCAATGCCACTATATACACCACCTCATCTTCTTTGGATGAAGACCAGCCTTTGGTGTGGTTGGTGGAGGTTCATTTCAGTTGCCCTACTATCTCTTCTGTTCCACATCACTGTACAGTATCCATTTTCCATCACCCATCACAATTTGTTTTAAAAATGGAACTGTTTTTTTTACGTTTCAGTAGAAAATCGAACGTGGAAATACAGTTAAGAAAGTTTTTTTTTTACTTATGTGGAATCCAAACATCAAAGCAACTAACATAACCAAGCTGGTACAAATGCTTTTAACACTTGAATTGGATATTTTGAGTATGTCGGCTGTCTCCTGCATGGTATAATGTTGATCTCAATTAATGTCTCGATTTCATCGCTGTCAACTGCAGCTGGTCTACCCATCTGTGGAGCGTCGTCCAGTGAGAAATCTCCAGCATGAAACTTCGCAAACCACTTTTGACACGTTCGATGAGTCACAGCACCTCTTCCATACACTACACAAATCTGTTCTTGCATTTCAGTTGAGTTTTTACCTTTATTGAAATAAAGCATAATATGCCGAAAATGTTGCTTTTTTCTTCTGTCTTCAATATTAAGATGGCTACACAAAAATTCACCAACTTTGGTAAGCTTTTTTTTTAATGCATGCTGATAGGACAGCTGTTACAATACACTCTAACAAAATTGTTTCGGATGAAGTTAAAGACAACTAAGTGCTACTACAGCCATTTTATGGAAGAAAACAAATGCACTTGGGCCCAACCCAATATTTAATCTGTTGATTACCTAGTATGGCAGATGAGGACTTAGCTGTCTTATGTGAGCATTCCATATCTCTGTTATCCTTTGTTATTGTTACAGGTTTTTGCTAAACCAGAAATAAATATTACTACTATGATCACATAAATGTGGCCCATTGAAGACTGAAGTAGTGTACTTTGTTTCCTTCTTGTGCAACCATTATTTTAATGTAGTAAATCATTGCTACATGTTTTTCTTTACATCATTTTTTACTTAATTATAGGTAATTAAATTTTTTTTATTTTTTGCGGTACGCGGGCCTCTCACTGTTGTGGCCTCTCCTGTTGCGGAGCACAGGCTCTGGACGCGCAGGTTCAGCGGCCATGGTTCACAGGCCCAGCCACTCCGCGGCATGTGGTATCCTCCCAGACCAGGGCACGAACCCGTGTCCCCTGCATCGGCAGGCGGACTCTCAACCCCTGCACCACCAGGGAAGCCCGTAATTAAAAATTTTTTATGCCTGCCCTTAGGCAATATGGCTTATTTCCTCCTTTTGCATGATATATTCTCCAGTATCTTCCTAATAAAGAGTGTGTTAAGAGTTTTTTTGAGCTCTGCATGTCTGAAAATTTCTTTATCTTGTTCCTATAGTTGATTAATAATTTGGCTGAGTAGAGAAATCTAGATTGAAAATCAGTTTTCCTCCGAATTTTTAAGGCATTGTTCCAGTGTCTTCTTATGTCCATTTCATCTTAAATGACTCAATTTAATTAAAATATAAGTGCAGATGGAGTTGGAGCTAGATATATTCAAGGCCCACATACGTATTTAGGAAAAGCAAGTTAAAACTTGATTCAGTACTCTTAATGTTTGCTTCATAATTTGGGTTTTGATCAGGAAAGCTAATGGGTTGGGATGTAGGGAGAAAAGTTTGGAAGTATGGAAGACATTCGGTGAAAGAGGTAGCTAAAGAAACTTAGGGAAGAAAAAGTATGAAGTGAGTAGTTAGTTTTCTTATGTCTTGTTAACTTGCTCTGAAGTTCATAGTCCAAGTATCATTGTCTTTTTTTTCTTTTTAAAATTTATTTATTTATTTTAATATCTTTATTGGGGTGTAATTGCTTTACAATGTTGTGTTAGTTTCTGATGTATAACAAAGTGAAAGAGCTGTATGTATACCTATATCCCCATATCCCCTACCTCTTGGCATCTGCCTCCCACCCTCCCTGTCCACCCCCCAGGTGGTCACAAAGCACGGAGCTGATCTCCCTGTGCTCTGCGGCTGCTTCCCACTAGCTAGTTATTTTACATTTGGTAGTATATATATGTCCATGCCACTCTCTCACTTCATCCCATCTTCCCCTTCCCCTTCCCCATGTCCTCAAGTCCATTATCTACGTCTGCATCTTTATTCCTGTCTTGCCCCTAGGTTCTTCAGAACCATTTTTCTTTTTTCTTAGCTTCCATATATGTGTGTTAGCATACGGTGTTTGTTTTTTTCTTTCTGTCTTACTTCACTCTGTATAACAGACTCTAGGTCCATCTGTCTCACTAGAAATAACTCAGTTTCATTTTTATTTTTCTGACTTACTTCACTCTGTACGTATGACAGACTCTAGGTCCATCCACCTAACTACAAATAACAATTTCATTTCTTTCTATGGCTGAGTAATATTCCATTGTATATATGTGCCACATCTTCTTTATCCATTCATCTGTTGATGAACACTTAGGTTGCTTCCATGTCCTGTTTATTGTAAATAGTGCTGCAGTGAACACTGTGGTACATGACTCTTTTTGAATTATGGTTTTCTCAGGGTATATGCCCAGGAGTGGGATTGCTGGGTCATATGGTAGTTCTGTTTTTAGTTTTTTAAGGAACCTCCATACTATTCTCCATAGTGGCTGTATCAATTTACATTCCCACCAACAGTGCAAGAGGGTTCCTTTTTCTCCACACCCTCTCCAGCATTTATTGTTTGTAGATTTTTTGATGATGGCCATTCTGACTGGTGTGAGGTGATTCCTCATTGTAGTTTTGATTTGCATTTCTCTGATGGTTAGTGATGTTGAGCATTCTTCATGTGTTTGTTGGCAATCTATCTTCTTTGGAGAAATGTCTATTTAGGTCTTCTGCCCATTTTTGGATTGGGTTGTGTTTTTGATATTGAGCTGCATGAGGTGCTTGTATATTTTGGAGATTAATCCTTTGTCAGTTGCTTTGTTTGCAGATATTTTCTCATGATTTGATTTAAAATCTTCATTAGCTTCTAGACACTGCTCTAGGTTTGGGGGAACTATTTAAATAACCAGCAGGGGGAGTACTCAGTTCCTTTTGCAACAGGGACTCAAGCTGGAAAGATAGTTGGGATTTTAATATGTGCAGTTTAGAACAACAGTTTAAAATTTCTTTTTGTTTTTTCTGATATTAAAAATAATATGCACCTATTGTAGAATAGCTATAAAAGAAAGAATACAATAGAAAATAACACATGTAAATCTACAATCAGGTGATATGGGCACTTTCATGTATTTCCTGTTAAACTTTTCTCTCAATGCTTTTTTTTAAAGTTATTTTATAGATTTATTTATTTTTGGCTGCGTTGGGTCTTCATTTTTGCGCGCGGGCTTTCTCTAGTTGTGGCGAGTGGGGGCTGTGCTCACTGCGGGCTTCTCATTGCAGTGGCTTCTCTTGTTTTGGAGCACGGGCTTTCGTAGTTGTGACATGCGGGCTCGAGGGCACAGACTCAGTAGATGTGGCGCACGAGCTTAGTTGCTCCGTGGCATGTGGGATCTTCCCAGACCAGGGCTCAAACCCGTGTCCCCTGCTTGGCAGGCGGATTCTTAACCACTGTACCACCAGGGAAGTCCTCTCAATGCTTATATCTGCTGCAAAATTGATGTTAGTTTTAAAACTTAGGGTCGTTAGTATTACATAGATACTCTTTTGAAAATCAATCTGAATATTCTTTTCCATCCTGGTAAGATCAGAAACAGAACATTTATTCTTGCGTATAAATAAGATTTCTGTTGGTTTCTCATAAAGTTGTAGATTTTAATTTCTGTTCTTTTAAGGAGCAGAACCTCTAGAGCATCAGAAAATTCCTATTAAGCAAAGAAAGGCAGCAGAATACAATGTTGTCTATCTTAAGGATACAACTAAAACATATATAATCAGAAGATGCAAACAGGGCAGCAGTATATTAAAACAGTTGTGTCAGGTTGCTGGCTTGGTGCCTGGTACATAATTTTGTACTCAGTTTTTGGAATGGACAAATAGTGGAATAGGGTGATGCTTTTAAAAAATTTATTGTAATGTTAAGACAAATAAAAATGGAGTACTTTTGTAAAGATTGAAACACACATGAACAGTTTCTTAAAAAGTTATGTGTAAGAAAGCTTGTCCAGTTGGTGTAGCTCTAGAGTATCTCCTCTTAAAAGCTATGACCGAGAAAAACAGTACGTATTATCTACCCAATAACTAATTTATTTATAGAAAGAAGAGAAACATACTTAGTGCCTGAGTTCTGGCCACAGTTTTACTAAGATCTCAAAAATATTTATCTTTGAACATTCTGTGTAAGTCCCTCCTTATTTTGAACCAGTTTTGTTGAATTCTGCATTCAGTTCTTGTCACTTACGCATTAAAATGACATAGGTAACAAATGTACACTTGTGAGTGTGGAGAAATCCATTAATCAAAGGGAAGACAGTTTTGAGGAGAGGTTAATGAAGAAATCACATTGCAGTAGTTGAAGAATAAAATCTTTGTGTTGACAAATCTCTATATAAGTGTGCTGGGGAAGAGAAGGAGCAAGGGATAGCATGATGGGGTGAGAGAGAGTTAAAAAAAAAAGTTAATGAGAAACTTGTGCATGGTTGAATGATGGCCTAAGGGGTGGAACAGATTAAGATAGGAAACTTTGGAATCCTGAATGCAGTGTCTCATGACTGGCATCCTGTTCTTCATGTTGAGGATTTTCTTTTTATAGCCTCAAGCCACTGGGATGTAAAGCTTTCTGTTTTTTCCTCAGCCTTTTAAAAAATTCAATAGAGACTATAGCATTTTTACCCAACATTGTGTATTTTACTGCAGCAGAATATTCCAGGCATGTGCAGAGAAGTTTGTTCTGTGTTTAGTTTACCTGTATGGTAAAGCCATACAGGTTGGATTTTTTTTTGGCTGCATTAGGTCTTCGTTGCTGTGCGTGGGCTTTCTCTAGTTGCGGTTAGCGGGGGCTTCTCTTGTTGCATAGCGTGGGTTGTAGGCGTGCAGGCTTCAGTAGTTGCGGCGCCTGGGCTCAGTAGTTGTGGCTCGTGGGCTCTAGACCGCAGGGTTAGTAGTTGTGGTGCATGGGCTTAGTTGCTCCGTGGCATGTCGGATCTTCCCAGACCAGAGCTCGAACCTGTGTCCCCTGCATTGGCAGGCGGATTCTTAACCACTGCACCACCAGGGAAGTCCCTAGAGGTTGGATTTTAATCCATTGTTCTTGGTGGTGGTTCTCAAACTTTAATAGTGCCTAGCTCACCAGGCTGGTTGGTGGGCCTCTCATCACTCAGGATTCTAATTTGAGGTTTGAGTATCCTATCTCTAAAAGCATACGTGGTGATTCTGATGTGCATCGCCCTTGATTGCATTTTAAAAATTGTGGTCAAATAGAATGAAATTAACTATTTTAACAATTTTTAAGTCTATGGTCTGTGACATTAAGTACTTTCATGTTGTTCCGAAACTATCACCACCATCCATCTCCAGAACTTTTCATCATCCCAAACTGAAATTATACCCATTCAACAACAACTCCTCATTTTCCCCTCCCCGCAGCCCCTGGCAACCACCATTCTACTTTATGTCTCTGAGTTTGATGACTTTAGGGACCTAATATAAGTGGAATCATAATTTTTGTCCTTTTGTGTCTGACTTATTTCATTTAGCTTAATGTCTTGAAGGTTCTTCCATGTTGTATTGTGTGTCAGAATTTTTTTCTTTCTTCTTTTTTTTTTTTTTTTTGCGGTACGCAGGCCTCTCACTGTTGTGGCCTCTCCCGTTGCGGAGCACAGGCTCCAGACGCACAGGCTCAGCGGCCATGGCTCACGGGCCCAGCCGCTCTGTGGCATGTGGGATCCTCCCGGACCGGGGCACGAGCCCGCGTCCGCTGCATCGGCAGACGTACTCTCAACCACTGCGCCGCCGGGGAGGCCCCGAATTCTTTTCTTTCTTTAAGGCTGAATGTAGTCCGTTGTATGTGTATACCACATTTTGTGTATCATTCATCCATTGATGGACGTTTGGATTGTTTCAGCCTTTTGGCTCTTGTGAATATGGCACTCTGAACATTGTTGGGGAAATATCTGTTTGAGTCTCTGCTTTCAATTCTTTTGGGTATATGCTGGATCATATGGTAATTATATTTTTAACTTTTGAGTAGCCACCATACTTTTATCCACAGTGAGTGCATCGTTTTGCATTTCTGTCAGAATGTACGAGGGTTTCAGTTTTTCCATGTCCTTGCTAGGACTTACTATTTTCTGTTTTTTTTTAAATTTTTTAAATTTTAACTTTTTTTAATAGTAGTCATTCCTAATGGGTGTGAAGTGGTATCTCATTGTGGTTTTGATTCACAATTCTCTCATGAATAATGATGTTGAGCACCCTTTCATGTGCTTATTAGCCATTTGTATATCTGCTTTGGAGAAATGTCTCTTTCAGGTCCTTTGCCCACTTAAAAATTGAGTTGTTGGTCTTTTTGTTGTTGAGTTGTTAGGTGTTCTTTATGCATTTTGGATATTAGTTCCTCATCAGATCTTGGGTTGCATCTTAAGAAATGCTGGCTTGGGGTAAGGAGTTTGAATTGTGGAGTCAGACCAGCCTGTGTGTGAATCTTGGCTTGTGTGTAAGTTCCCTTGCATATTAAAACTGCCAGCTACCAATCTGGAGTGATCTACCTCTTTCTTGGGCTCTCCTTGTCCTCTATGCATGGGCACCAGTTTCAGACTTCACCTGGGGACTCCTGAGGTCGCAAACCTACAATGTGTCAGGATTTCATTGCTTTTTAAGGCTGTGAATAGTTTTTATTTACATGTACATGCTTATTTTGTTTATCCATTCATCCATTGGTGGACATTTGGGTTGTTTCCAGTTTTTAGTTATTGTGAATAATGTTATTTTGAACTTTGACATTTAAACATACATTTGAGGGACTTCCCTGGTGGTCTAGGGGGTACGTACGACTGCACGCTCCCAACCCAGGGGGCCTGGGTTCGATCCCTGGTCAGGGAACTAGATCCTGCACGCATGCCGCAACAAAGAGTTCGCATGCGGCAACTAAGAAGTCTGTGTGCTGCAACTAAGGAGTCTGCATGTCGCAGAGAAGATCCTGTGTGCTGCAACTAAGACCTGGCACAGCCAAAATAAATAAGTAAATATTTACTTAAAAATACCCAAACATCCATTTGAGTCCCTGCTTTCAGTTCTTTTGGGAAATCGAATTGCTCAGAAGTAGAATTGCTAGATCCTATGGTAATTCTATGTTTAATTTTTTGGAGGATCCACTGTACCATTTTCTATAGCAACTGTATCATATTGTATTTCTACCAGCAATGCACAGGGGTTCCAGTTTTTTCCATATCCTTGCCAATACTTATTACTTATTTATTTTTTGACAGTAACTATTAAAATGGGTGGGAGTTGGTATCTCACATTGTGGTTTTGATTTGTGTTTCCCTAATGACTAATGATATCAAACATCTTTTTATGTGACTGTTGGTCATTTGTATGCCCTCTTTGGAGAAATGTCTATCAGACTTTTACCGAGTTTTAAACTGAGTTGTTGAGTTGCGGGAGTTCTTCATATATTTTGGGTACTAGATTCTTAGTTGGATATGTGATTTGCAAATATTTTCTCCCATTATATGAATTGTCCTTCTGCTTTCTGATAATATCTTTTGAAATTCATAAGTTTTAAATATTGATGAAGTTTAGTTTATTCATTTTTTGTTAACTTGTCCTTTTGTGTCATGTCTGAAACCGCTGCTTACTAACTTCTGTTATTTTTTGTCAGACCCTTGACAGAAATCGTTTGACCACAGATGTATGGGTTTTTCTGGACTATGAATTCTGTTCCATTGACTGGGTCTATTGTTATGCCTGTACCACACTGATTTGATTACTGTTATTTTGTAGTAAGTTTTGAAATTGGGATGTGAGTTCCAGTCATGGAACTTTCGTGGTTTTCTCATAGAGTCAGGATGAGTTACATGTTTGGTATCAATGTGTGACTGTATAGGTGGGTTATTGTCAAGGAGGGAACCTCACCTGAGCCTTGGTGTCCAGAGTTTTTACTGGGGCTTTGCTGTGGACTGCATATTTGTGTTCTCTATTCCCAACCCCCATTCATATGTTGAAACCTAATCCTCAATGTGGTAGTATTTGGAGGTGGAGTCTTCGAAAAGTAAATAGGTCATGAGGGTGGAGCTCTCATGAATGGGATTAGTGCCCTTATAAAAGAGGTTCCAGAGAGATCCCTCCTCTCTTTAGCATCAGTGAGGAAGTGGGCCTTTGCCACATTTCACCGCTAACACTGAATCTGCTGACACCTTGATCTTGGACTTCCCAGCTCCTAGAACTTGAGAAGTGTTTGTTGTTTATAGGCTACCTACTTTATGGCGTTTTGTTATAGTAGCCTGAACAGACTAAGGCTCCATTACGTAGACATAAATGGCTGATCTCAGGCTCCAGTTCTTCTGTGTGTGACTTAAAGCCTACACTCTAAATCATACTGTCTTTCTGGTGTCACCAGCCCCCATGCTAACAGTATGGGGTGTGATTAGCCACCACCCTAAATCACATTATTAGACTGTCTGGTGTAACTGAAGCTCTCAGGCAAAGAAAGACACTTCTGTCAGCCATGGTATTCCAAGGGTATAGACATTACTTTCCAGAAGCCAAGGACAAAGGCTAAACTTGTTTGTTTGTTTGTTTTTTGGCCCGCTCTGTGCAGCTTACAGGATCTTAGTTCTCTGAGTATAGATCAAACTCAGGCCCCAGCAGTGGAAGCACTGAGTCCTAATCACTGGACTACCAGGGAATTAATTCCCTAGCCTTCCTTTTAGGTGAGGTGAGATTCTTTACTCCATGTTTACTTTTTCAGTCTTTCCCTAATAGGTCTTTTACCCATGGTTGTCTTTCTTTTCACACCTTAAGAGCCCATGTTTATGACAAACAAAATCCTCTTCTCAGTCTGCAAATGTCTCTCCCTAATTCACATTCATGTGCCCTCATTTTGAAGTGAATTTGTGATTGCTGCCTTAACTCACAGAGTTACTATAAGGCTTCAGTGAGGGAAAGAAATTAAAAAGTGGTTTTTAGAATTAATCTCTGCAATCTTCATACTGCCTCTGCATGTTTATACTAACTTCTGTTATTTTACTTCTCTGTATTGTGTTTTGTGACAGGTCTAATGATCATATCGATTTCTTGAGGACAGGGTTCATGATGTTTCTCTGTGTTTTCTGTGCTTAAGTGATTACAAGCGCTGGTTTGTTGAATTTAGTTTTCAGTAATGCTAAAAATATATTGAAATTCCATTTGTTTTTAACCACCAGAGTGGCTGCATTTGGTTGTGCAGGTTGAAAACCGCAGTGCCCGCAGAGGCCCTGTTCATAGTCATGTCCTGCAAAATTTGTATATTTATTATGCTACTCTTTTAGTAGATGGCAATAAAGCACCTTTCCTAATAAAATCAGTATGTTATGACAATTTCCAAATATATGGAAGTACAGTGACTTGAGAAGGGAGTGTCTTTTTCTCATTTGCAGAAAAATGTAGCCCTATTAAGAATATGGTCCTTGGGCTTAAACTAGCTTGAATTTTGATCCTGGCTTTGCTATTTACAGATACATGGTCTTGAAAAATGTCTTCAACAGTTAGTTTCTTTGTCTGTGAAATGGAATTAATACTACTCATTTCAGCATAAGATATCACCTAGGATCTATATGAGGTAATAGACATGAAACATTTGCAGTGATGTCTGGCAGCTACTGAATTATCTTAGTCTGTTCAGGCTGCTGTAACAAAAATGCCATAGGCTAATGGTTTATAAACAACACAAATGTGTCACAGTTCTGGAGGCTGGGAAGTTCAAATTTAAGGTGCCAGTACATTCAGTGTTTGTTGAGGGCCCACTTCATGGTTCCTAGCCATCTTTTTGTCCACACATAGTGGATCTCTCTAGTACCTCTTATATAAGGGCACTAATCCCATTCGTGAGGGTTCCATCCTTGTGAACTAAGCACCTCCCGAAGTCCTCACCTCCAAATACCATCACATTGGGGATTAGGTTTCAACATATGAATTATAGGGGGGACACAGACATTCCATCTGTAGCATAAATATTCAGTTTGTGATAGCTAAACGATTGTGCTTCTTTTCTTTTTTTTTTTTTTTTTTTTTTTGCGGTATATGGGCCTCTCACTGTTGTGGCCTCTCCCGTTGCGGAGCACAGGCTCCGGACGCGCAGGCTCAGTGGCCATGGCTCACGGGCCCAGCCGCTCCGCGGCATGTGGGATCTTCCCGGATCGGGATACGAACCCGTGTCCCCTGCATCGGCAGGCGGACTCCCAACCACTGCGCCACCAGGGAAGCCCTGTGCTTCTTTTCATTGGAGCTGGTTTTACTTTAGTAGTGTGTGATTACAGAGTTATATCTGAGGTGGTTTACAATTATGTAAAAGTAATTTATTCGGTTGCATGAGGTCTTAGTTGTGGCAGGCAGGCTCCTTAGTTGCAGCTCGAGGGCTCCTTAGTTGTGGCTTGCCAGCTTCTTAGCTGTGGCATGCGAACTCTTAGCTGTGGCATGCATGTGGGGTCTAGTTCCCGGACCAGGGATCGAACCTGGGCCCCCTGCATTGGGATTGCAGAGTCTTAATCACTGCACCACCAGGGAAGTCCCATAATTAGGTAAAATCTTAATTCGGGGGGGGGCGGGCTTGTGCGTGGGAGTCCATGTGGGCGCCTGCGTGGCAGGGAGCAGTGCGGGGTCGCCGTGGCGGAGCTGCAGCAGCTCTGGGTGCAGGAGGCGGTGGACTCTATGGTGATAAGTCTGGAGAGAGAACATCCGGAAGATGCAGGGCCTCATGTTCCGGTGCAGCGCCGCCTGCTGTGAGGACAACCAGGCGTCCATGCAGCAAGCGCGCCAGTGCATTGAGTGCTGCCATGCACCTCTATCTCAAGCCCAGGCCCTGGTGACCAGCGAGTTGGAGAAGTTCCAAGAGTGCCTGGCCCAGTGCACAATGTATTGCAACGACAAAGTCAAAGATTCAACAGATGTGGGGAGTAAATAGGTTCAGGTGAAGCGGCTGCTGGAGAGTTGCATGACCACGTGTGTGAATGGCCACGTGAACCTCATCCCAACCATGACCAAGAAGGTGAAGGAATCTCTCTCATCCATTGGGAAATAGATGTCTGCTATTGGCCATCGGGGCTGAAGGCAGCAATCTATTTAAAAAGAGGAATGGGGATTTGGGTTTTCTAAGGAAAGTTTATGAATGAGGAAATTAAGGATGGCAGCAAGTTTAAGGCCTATATCACTTGCCTTTGGGGTCAGAGATAGCAAGGGAGAGTTTTTGTGGGCCTGAATTTCACGTGGCAAGTGCTTATCCTGGCAACAGGGTGTCTCCCTTGTACCAAATCAGAGCCCTCCAAGGTACCAGATTCTCATAGTACACAGTTACCAACAGGCTGGCACGTTTATCTGACCTGATTATGATCCAGTAGAGTGTGAGGAGAGGTGTTTCTATTTGTTGCCAATCCAGTAGAGTGTGAGGAGAGGTGTTTCTATTTGTTGCCAACCTCCTGTTTACCAGAAGGATCACTACCACATTTTACACAAGCTGGAAATAAAACAAAATCCACGAGGTCACTAATTTAGAATGGGAAAGGGGGCTTCTGGGGCTTTGTTTTGCGTGGTTTTGTCTTATATACAAGGGCACGAAGTTACTTTAAGATGTAGAGTTGGTAGAGGTAGTTTGGATAAAAGCTTTGAAAGGGTGCTTGTGGATATTCATTTCTGGCCGTCAGGATGTGGATGCGCATTTCTTAAAATTCTCACACATGACATCTTTCAGCCTGGAGACGCTGCTAAATTATAAGAAGCACTGTCACACTGGAAGGGGAAGCATGTTGCTGCAAATGGCATTATTTTATACTTTTTTAATGACTGAGTAGTATTTCATTGTAATTATATACCACATCTTCTTTATCTATTTATTTGTCAGTGGACATTTAGGTTGCTTCCATGTCTTGGCTGTTGTAAATAGTGCTGCTATGAACACTGGGGTGCATGTATCTTTTTGAATTAGAATTTTCTCTGGATATATGTCCAGGAGTGGGATTGTTGGATCATACGGTAACTCTATTTTTAGTTTTTTAAGGCACCTCCATACTGTTTTCCATAGTGGCTTTACCAATTTACATTCCCACCAACAATGTAAGAGGGTTCCATTTTCTCCACACCCCTCTAGCATTTATTATTTGTAGACTTTTTAATGGGATGGCCATTCTGACCAGAGTGAGGTGATACCTTATTGTAGTTTTGATTTGCATTTCTCTGATAATTAGCAACGTTGAGCATCTTTTCATGTGCCTATCAGTCATCTGTATATCTTCTTAGGAGAAATGTCTATTTAGGTCTTCTACCTGTTTTTTATTTGATTGGGTTGTTTGGATTTTTTGTTACTGATTTATATGAGCCAATTGTATATTTTGGAAATTAAGCCCTTGTTGGTTGCATCGTTTGCAAATATTTTCTCCCTGCCCATAGTTTGTCTTTTCATTTTGTTTATGGTTTCCTTTGCTGTGCAAAAGCTCATAAGTTTGGTTAGGTCCCATTTGTTGATTTTTGTTTTTATTTGTATTGCCTTGGGAGACTGACCTAAGAAAACATTGCTGCAGTTTATGTTAGAGAATGTTTTGCGTGTGTTCTCTTGTAGGAGTTTTGTGGTGTCCTATCTTAAGTATTTAAGACATTTTGAGTTCATTTTTGTGTATTGTGTGAGAGAGTGTTCTCACTTATTGGTTTACATGCGGCTGTCCAGCTTAACCAACGCCATTTGCCAAAGAGACTGTCTTTTTTCTGTTGTATATTCTTGCTTCCTTTGTCAAAGATTAAATGACTGTAGGTGTGTGGGTTTAATTCTGGGCTCTCCGTTCTGTTCCACTGATCCATATGTCTGTTTTTGTGGCGGTACCACGCTGTTTGATTACTGTAGTTTTGTGGTATTGTTTGAAACCTGGGAGGGTTATGCCTCCAGCTTTGTTCTTTTTCCTCAGGATTGCTTTGGCAGTTCTGGATCTTTCATGGTTCCATATAAATTATAGGATTATTTGTTTTAGTTCTGTGAAGAATGTCACGGGTAATTTGATGGTAATCGCGTTAAATCTGTAGATTGCTTTGGGTAGTGTGGCCATTTTAACAATATTAATTCTTCCAATCCAAGAGTGTGGTGTATCTTTCAATTATCTTTAGCTTTCTTTATCAGTGTTTTATAGTTCTCAGTGTATAAGTCTTTCACTTCCTTGGTCAGTTTTATTCTAAGTATTTTATTATTTTTAATGCGATTTTAAAAGGGATTTTTTTTTTTACTTTCCCTTTTTGATATTTCATTGTTAGTATAAAGAAATACAGTCAATTCCTGAATGTTAATTTTGTATCCTGCTACCTTGCTGAATTTATCATTTCTAGTGGTTTTTGTGTGGAGTCTTTAGGGTTTTCTACATATAGTATCATGTCATTTGCATAAAATGACAGTTTTATCTCTTCTCTTCCAGTTTGGTTACCTTTTGTTTCTTTTTCTTGTCTGATTGTTGTGGCTAGGACTTCCAATACTATGTTGAATAGAAGTGGTGAGAGTGGCCATTCTTGTCTTATTCCAGGAATCAGCAAAAAGGCTTTCAACTTTTCACCATTGAGTGTTATGTTGGCTCTAGGTTTGTCACAAATAGCTTTTATTAAGCATCTTTTTAACTAATTGCTTTTAAGTTAAAGTCTATTGTAATTTTATTCAGACTTCCATCTTCTGAAGAGTAGGCGGGTTAGGGTTGAACTGTAAGTAGAGATTTGGTTAGAGGGCTGTGAGGGAAGGAGGGACAAAGACTTGCATCTGTAGCCTTTGAAGGGGTCTTGCTGATAATCCTGCCTTTGCATGAGAATAAATTTATCACAGTTGGAGTTTATAGGTTGCTGTGCTTCAACATCTCAACAGTGAGGAAGCAGGAATGGGAAAGAACCAACGCAAACTCATTGTTTGCCTTTGAGTGGGGAGGGATCAGTAAAATAAAATTGGACCCAGAGTGTGATGTATTAGCAACTGTCATTGTTTTATGTCTTTTAAGCCCTTAGATTAAGAGTAATGTCAGTGGAGCCATGTCAGTGGAGCCAAGAGTGGTTTTAGGCAGCCTGGCATGGGAACTTGGTTTCTAGCAGAGGAATTTTCCATTTCAGAAAAAAATAAGTTTCAGACTAATGGTATTCTGAGCTGGTGTACAGGGCTAGTGGAAAATAATTCTGCTTTTCTTTTCAAGTGTTGAAAATTAAATACATCACCATATTTCCAACATTGTTACATTAAGAAGTTCCGGATTGTTGAGAAGAATGAGAAAAAGAGGGCTAGATTGCTAGAGATTAGGATTCTAGCATCAGAGTCTTAGAATAGCTGTAGTAAATTAGTCTGGTTTGTTTGAACAGTTTAGGTGTTTGATGACACCCAAACTAGGTGATTATTGTACTGTAAGTTTAAGCATAATTGTACATTCCAGACATTTACTACTTAGCCAAAGTACTCTTAAGTTTGAAAGTATATGAAAATTATACAAAATGTGGCAACCGTTTCCTTTATTTTCTCTGATGACAGAAGAAGAAATGAATTTAAACTGCTACATGATTTAATGCTTTTCTGACCGAAAACTTTAAAACACTGGAATGGCTATGGATTCTTTCCTGAAAAAACTCTTCCATGAATGGAAAAGATAGTATAGATATGAACTTCCTTAAATGAAGCAATGATTTAGGTGACTCCTAAACTTATTTAGCATATGCTGAAATTATTTAGCAGACAAGGGATAAACCAGCAAGTTCCGGAAGCTAGCACTTTTAGAGTTTGCCTCTTGTAGAACGTAAGTTATAAGTGAATCCTGGTTTTGAGGTCATAGAAGACATAAACACATGAAAATAACATTCTCTATTGTGGCAGTGGAGGTGCTATTGGAAGTGCTGATTTCCAAACGAGTGGTTCAAGGAGGATGACTGAGGGCTATAACAGTACAGGAGGATTTGTGAAGAAGGTAGTCCTTGGGCCAAATCCTGAGGGGTCCAGCAGGTCAGACTGAAGAGAGTTGGAAGGACAGCCTGGCAGGAAACAAAGGAAAGGGCAAAGTTGTCTTGAACCTTATAGGCAGTTTTCAAAAATTTTGTTATGCTTTGTGAAAATTTATTTTACTTACATGTTTTTTTCTCGGACTTGTTCTAATACCCTTTATTTTCTTATTTATTAACGTCTGTTGTCCCCACATCAGGAGGGTCGGTCTTTCTTAATCGGCATTGCCTGACTGTGAGAAAGATAAGAAGGCTAGAGCACTGGTTATGGGGGCAGCTCATGGAATAGTGACTTTGACTCTGCAATAAACTGACCTTTTCCAATGAGTCATTTAATTCCCTTCTTCTTTATTTTTAATGTTTTTTTGAAATATTTATTTGGTTGCGCCGGATCTAAGTTGCGGCAGGTGGGCTTCTTAGTTGTGGCCTGTGAACTCTTAGTTGTGGCGTGCATGTGGGATCTACTTCCCTGACCAGGGATAGAACCCGGGCCCCCTGCATTGGGAGCTCAGTCTTATCCACTGCGCCACCAGGAAAGTCACTTAATTCCCTTCTGCTCCTTAAACTGTCTGAGAGGCTGTAGAGTTCTAATCAGTAAGCTGCTTTTTCTTATTTCTCGAGGTTTGAAATATTATAGTTGGTCATTAGATTAAGACAGTATTTTATGAATCATAGTGTATGAAAATATAAGCATCTTTATAAAAAATGTCTAAAGTACCTTCTCATATTAACTCTGCTGAATGTTAATCAGCTCTTCTTCTACCTTCCGTTATGGTGGTCTGTGGTACTATTATTTCACAGTATTGTCATTAGTGTCAATTTTATCTTGGTAGTCATCTTGAGGTAAGTATATTTATTATTCTCATTTTACTGATACAGAAACTGGATCTTGGGAAGTGTCAGTGTAACCAACCAGTAGCTCAGCGGTGACTCAGGCCAGGTCAGTCTGACAGCACAGCTTGAAGATGGGAGCTGAAAGGATTTGTGTGCTGCTTGTGGAATTTCCTGGATGTTTCTAAGCTTGAGGAGGATAATAACTCAGGACATTTGGAATTAGGACTAGCCTGGGAAATTGAGGATCTATGGGTAGCCATCACCCAAGTACATTTCTTCCTTTGTTCAAGTCCAAGACAGCTTTCTCCAGGAAACATTCTCTCAATCTGTTTTTGAGCTCATTAGCCCAATTTTGGTCTGTTTCTTCCTCCACTCTAATTATATCCTTAGAACCCACGGTCTTTGAAGATGGAAACTGTCTTTAGCTGTATACCTTCAGAGGGCTCAGTGAATCGTTTCAGCTCAGTACGAATATTTACTGAGTATTGTGGTCCAGCTCTTTCAGTAGCTGGTGATTGAAGGCCAACTTCAGCTGGACAGAGGCACAGAAGATTGATGGGTTGGCTTGCAGTTGACAGCATCTGGGCACCTGGGCAGCTCAGGGACCTGACTTACAGCCTGGAGCATGATTTGTGCCTCTTCTTTCTTTCTCAGGTTTCTTCATATTATATGGGACAAGGTGGCTCACTGCTTTGGGGTCACACCCTTGGCCAAGTTGGGAAGAAGAGACTCTTCTCCAGTAGCCCCAGTTAGAAAAGTCCTGGAGAGGGCCTCTGACTGCCTCAACTTGGGTCCCATGGCATCCCTGGACCAGTTACTATGGCCAGGCTGATGTCCTATGATTATCCTTGGCCAGGTTGGGCGCCCAAAACTGTGGTGGTGGGAGTGTGTTTTGTCACTAGAAATGTGGATGGATGAGAAGGCTGAGTAGTGAAGTCGCCCTGTAAGCACCTGCTCTGTGGCTGAGTAAACACTGTGGAGAGAGAAATACACATGTTCTAGAGAGCTGTGGCAGAGGTAATGTTTATAAGGGTAAGTAGATGAAATGGAAATAAGTTTAACACAGCTTAAGGGCTGTGTTTACCCTTAGGTTTATACTTACTGACTTATTTACTTTAGATACTTTAGATTTTGTGACAGGTGTGGTAGTAGTCAAGAAATTTGCATATTCATTCAAGAGTCATTTAGTGAGTACCTCAGTGGGGAGTGCTGTGCACTGGGTATAAGATGAAGAGGCATGAGACTCCTGCCCTCAGGAGCTCTTATTCTAGGGAAAGGAGTAGATGGGGCAGGAGACAGGCTGTTGTCCCAGAGGGAGGGATTAAGTGGAGGCATTGAGGGATATTTCATGGAAAAGATGATCCGGGATCCGTGGCAGAGTTGGAGAGGCTAAAGGAAGAGGAGAGGTGATTTCTGGCAAAGAGTTCCGTGGGTGCAGGTGTGGTGTTGGAAATGCTCCACCTGGCAGCAGCAAGGGGAGTAGAACAGATTGGCTGGGGAAGCAGAAGGGGAGGCTGAAGAGTGCTGTTGAAGGCCAGGATAGTAGGTATCAGAACTTGGGCTCAGGCCCTCGCATCAGTGAATTTGTGGGAGGGTCTCTGTTGCCACTGCCTGAGCTGCTGGAGGGCAGAGTCTTTCTTGCTCGTCTTGTATCCCTGGGGCCTGGCAGAGTGTCTGCCTGCAGTGGGCACTCAGTACATGTTTACTGACAGACTGAAGATGAGGACATTAGAATTCTGTCTTTTATGTTAAGTTAGAGGGTTCTGGTCCCTAAAGAATCTGAGTATGGATGAAATCCAGAGAAGCAAAGGATAAGTCAGATGCAACCAAAGCAGTGAGTGACAGGCCTGAGAAACGTTCTGTTGCCAGAGAGAAGGAAAAAACAAATGTGCAATTAACTTGATAGGACAGGCTCTGAGCATCACAGCGCCTGCCGACTAGCTGATGTGGTTAAAACTTTACATCTGTTCCTCATATTTGACAGGAGCAGATTTGAGAGCCACGGAGTCATTGTCTCTGCTTAATGTAGTTCAATTTCTGGGTGAAAAAGCGTTGACATCCTTCAAGTATGTGGCTAGAGCCATTGGGATACATATATTATTCAGATACCCAAGGAAACTTCCTTTTTGGATTGTTAGATATCAGATTTGTTCCCCAAATTTATTACATGATATCCAAAACAATATTTAGAAATTTTCACTTCTTTCCAAGGGAAGTATCCCACAAATGTATAGTGGAATGCATTTGGTTTTATAGGGAGTAAAGTTTCAAAATGAGTAAATAAAATACATAAGCATGGTGTACTTGAGAAATGAAAAATTGAGCGGAGCACCAATAAGAAGGAAAAGTGGTCTCTGAGGGGCTGATGTGGATAGTAAAGCAGTAAAGCAGAGTTTAACCTTTTTGTGTTTTAATTGGTTGCTTTTTTCTGAAGTATGGTCTATTCAAAGTACAGTCAATCCTCATTTTTCAAAGATTCTGCATTTATGAAATCGCCTACTTGCTCAGATTTATTTGTAATCCCCAAATCAGTGCTCTTGGTGCTTTTATAGTCATTTGCAGGCATATGTAGAGCAGGGAAAATTTTGAGTCACCTGACACCCGTGTTTCCAACCGAGGTCCAAGGCCCCACTCTGTCTACTTGTTCTAGCTCTCACACTCTAAACAAGGGCCCTTTTCTTGGTCTTTTTAGTGCCACGTTTTTCATATTTTTGTGCTTTGTGTTGGTGATGTCACTGTTTAAAATGGCCCCCAAACATAGTGCTGAAGTGCTGTCTAGTGTTCCTAAGCGCAGGACATCTGTGATGTGCATTATGGAGAAAGTATGTGTGTTAGATAAGCTTTGTTCAGGCATAAGTCATAGTGCTGTTAGCCATGAGTTCAATGTTAATGAATAAGCTATATATATTAAATAAGGTGTCTTTAAACAGAAACACACAAAAAGTAAAGTTTCATATTGACAGGAACTATGCTGTATTCCCCGAGGAGCAGTGGTTCAGTATCTGACAATTCGTTGTTTTTGGCAACTTTGTAGAACATTAACTACTTTGAATAATGAGAATTGACTGTATTTGTTTCCTATTCTTCTTCCTGGCCTCAACCTGGGCTTATATAGTTATTGTGTGTGTGTGTGAGGGGGGGAGGGTCGGGATAACTTTTTATTTTGACAAAATTTCAAACTTACAGGAAACTTGCAAGAATAACATAATGAGGTTCTTTCTAGTGGAACTATAAGTGGGTTAATAGTGTCCCCTGCAAAATTCATGTCCAGCCGGAACTTCAGAACATGACCTTATTTGGAGATGGGTGTTGGAAGATGTAATTAGTTTCTATGAAGTCATACTGCATTAGGGTGGGCCCTAAATCCAGTGACTGGTGTCCTTATAAGAAGAGGAGAGGATGCACAGAGATACACACAGGAGAGAATACCATGTGATGATGGAGGTGGAGATTGGCGTGATGCAGCTACAAGCCAAGGAATGCCAAGGATTGCTTAGAGCCACCAGAAACTAGAAAGAGGCAAGGAAAGATTCTTCCCTAGAGCCCCCAGAGGGACTGACACGTTCATTTTTGGACTTGAAGCCTCTAGAATTGTGAGAATAAATTTGTTGTCTCAAGCCACTGAGTTTGTGGTAACTGGTTATGTCAAACCCTAGGAAACTAGTACAGTAACCCTTTATTCTGATTCACCAATTTGTTATTATTGGTCTCTCTGTCTGTTTCTCTTTCTCTACATGTGTATATCTACTTTTTTTCTGTACTATTTCAGAGTAATTGAGAGACATAGTGAACCTGTACCCCAAAATGTTTATTTCCTAGGTTAAGGACAGCTCTTACATACGCATAGTATAATTACAAAACTAGGAAATTAAAAATTGATGAAATACTGTTATCTGATCAGTCGTATATGCTCAAATTTTATCAGTTGCCTAATAATGATCTGTTTTCCCTGGTCCAAGATCCAGTCCAGGATCATATGTTCATTTTCTTTTCATGCCTCTTTAGCCCTGCATTAATCTGGGATAGTTCCTCAGACTTTCTTTGTGTTTCTTGACCTTGCCATTGTTGAGGTGTATAGGCCAGTTACTGTGGGCTTGTCTGATATTTTCTCTGTTTAGATTTAGGGTATGCATTTTTGGTAGTAATACTGTGGAGGTTGTCCTGTATTCTGGTTGTTGCCTCATATTAAGAAGCATTTGATGCTGGTTTACATCAGTATTCATGACTTGATTAAGATGGTGTCTGACGGGTTTCTCCACTGTAAAGTTACTGTTTTTCCCTTTGGAATTAGTAAGTAATTTGAGGGGAGTCATTTTGCGATCATGTATATATCCTCTTCATCCTCAAACTTTTACCCACTAGTTTTAGCATTCATTGATAATTTTGTAAATCCGTCATTTATTTATTTGTTTATATCAATGTAGACTTACACTCTTGTTTTATTCAGTAGGTTATAATCCTTTACTGTCATTATTTATTTGATGCTGGAATGTCCCACATTTGGCCAGTGAGAGCCCCTTCATTCAGGCTTATGTGTCCTTTTTACATGTTCTCATTATTCCTTAGGCACTTTCTCACTCTCTGGCTCAAGATATTTCAGGCTCATTTTGTCCTTCCCTGTCCCATCCCTGGTATCACCCACTTGGTTAAAGAGCTGACCTGGGCTGATTTAATGTATTAAAGAGGTATTCTGGAGATAAAAATATATACGTGTGTGTGTGTGTGTGTGTGTGTGTGTGTGTGTGTGTGGACTCTGAGTAGGCCAAATGATATTTCCAGTTTCTTTACTGTCTAGATAACTAAGTGAGCTTTCTCAGAGCTGTCAGGTAACTGAATCCTGACAGGTGTCTGTGGAGGGTAGCACCTTCTTGAGGATAGATGCCTCTTCCTCTTGCAGTCCTGCCCCACCATAGGAATTTCTGCATGAGAAGGAACATGCTTAGACCTGTTAAGTATTAAAATACCATCTAGGGCTTCCCTGGTGGCGCAGTGGTTGAGAGTCCGCCTGCCGATGCAGGGGACACGGGTTCGTGCCCCGGGTCCGGGAAGATCCCACATGCCGTGGAGCGGCTGGGCCCGTGAGCCATGGCCGCTGAGCCTGCGCGTCCGGAGCCTGTTGCTCCGCAGGGGGAGAGGCCACAACAGTGAGAAGCCCGCATACTGCAAAAAAAAAAAAAAAAAAAAAAAAAAAAAAAAATACCATCTATGTTATGGCTGAATTTATTTTTATGAATTTGTTCCCTTCTTCCTAGTTAAGAAAGTTTTAATGGTATATTTTAATCTTAATTTATTTTTTTAAACTACAATGGCACTGGATGAGGGATTTTATTTCTGATTAGGTGGTCAGCTCATAGTAGTTGACCTTAATTTGATTCCCAATGCAAATATAAAATTTTCCTTAAATTGCAAATTTAAAAACTTACAAAGTGAGTATTTGTCTGTCATAGACGTTTAAAAAAAACAAAACAAAATAGCTTGAGGAAAGAAGTCAGTGTTGTCACTGTTCCTGGATATAAACTCCTTGGCTCCTTTGGGTCTTCTAGGGTGGATCCCTTGCCCTTTCTATTTCTGGTGCATTCTCAGGCTGCCTGCTCCCCTTCCTGGTGAACACCAGATGTCTGTGCTCAGTCCTCCTTTGCTCCCATGCTTCTCTCAGCTTCTTTCCTCTCAGATATGATACCATGCAGAACTTTCGAGTGTTCATTGTTTGTCCTCACACGCTTGTATTTTGGAGTTTGTTGTCTAGTTGTGTTGTCCACGTGCTTGTGGTTTCGCTATCTCGTGACTCTCTCTTTCTGTGGGGGTTCAGAGACGTTTAAAAACTCTGCCAGTCCTCTCTCGCCTTCTCACTTCCAGGATGACCAAGAAAAGAAGGAACAATGGTCATGCCTAAAAGGGCCACAGACATGTGCAGCCTGTTCGCTGCACAACTGTTCGCGACGTGTGCCCAAGGACAAGGCTGTTAAGAAATTCGTCATTTGGAACATAGTAGAGGCCGAAGCTTTCAGGGACATTTCTTTTTTTTTTTTTTTTAATTTTTATTTTATTTTTTTATTTTTTTTATTTTTTTTTTTGTGGTACGTGGGCCTCTCACTGTTGTGGCCTCTCCCGTTGCGGAGCACAGGCTCCGGACACACAGGCTCAGCGGCCATGGCTCACGGGCCCAGCCGCTCCGCGGCATGTGGGATCTTCCCGGACCGGGGCACGAACCCGTGTCCCCTGCATCGGCAGGCGGACTCTCAACCACTGCGCCACCAGGGAAGCCCATCAGGGACATTTCTGAAGCCAGTGTTTTCGATGCGTGTGTGCTTCCCAGACTGTATGTGAAAGTACATAACTGCACGAGTTGTGCCATTCACTGCAAGGTAGTCAGAAATCATTCTCAGAAAGTCTGGAAGGACTAAACATCGTCACCTTGTTTTAGATCTGGGGGTGCTGCCCCACAGCCTGCACCAAAGCCCATGTAAGGAGCTAAGTCCTGAAAGACTGAAGAAATACTGTTCTTTGAAAATACAATAAAATGGAAATTATACTTAAAATAAAAACTATGCTGCCACCGATGCCATTTCTGGGCTTCCACCGTGTTACTGTATATTTAGTGAAGTTGATTTCACTGATTTTTTTTCTTTGAAAACCATTTCTACAGAGAAAAAGAAATTGGGATGTAGAATACCCATCCTTTCCAGGAGAGAGTCCACTGCAGTGCAGACGAGCAGGTCTCAGGACCGTGGGGGCAGAAGCTTCCCTCTCTGAAGCATGGCTCAGGTGTGGAGAAGGATTTCAGGAGACTCCTGAGACTCTACTGGTAAAGTCATAATATTTTTTTCCCTGAAATGCTGAAGGGCAAATCTGAGATTCCTGAGAGTTCAGGCCACTGTAATTATATTTCTTCGGAATTCCCTTCCTTATTTTCTTTCAGAACACTGTAATTGGTGTGTTACTTTTTTCTCCTCATCCTTGAATTCCTTAAAAATTGTGGCATAGCAGTATTCACCTCTTTCTGTCATGCAGAACCTTTGTACTTCTTTGTAAGTGAAGGATACATACTGAAAATGTTCTCAGAAGATGAAACTGTTGAGCATCCTGCTCTTCAAAAGAAGTATTTATGAAATGCTTACATATTTAGAATCTAATGGCAGCGAGATATTCTGGTTAATTTTGGTGTATGTGGTAACTTTGAAGTACTCAGCATAAGAAGGAGTACTCACCACTAAAGGTTAGATAGCTCTCTGTTTAGATTCTGGAAAAATACAGAAATGCACTGTAAGTATTTGCTTTGGGACTACTTGTTGGTAAATAAAGGAAAACAGAGGAATATGTTAAAGGGGTGTAGTGTAAGTTCTTGAATATTTTATGTAATATTGTTGGTTTTTAGCCCTTGTCACATAAACTGCTACATCATCACTAATTATCATTATTGTTATCATTATCTGCCTGCAGTCATTAACAGCTGAAAAGACGACTACTACAGAAAAACACCTTGAATTATCCTCTGGACCCAAGACAGGTAATATTTTGTTGATTTCTTGGCAGAAGAGGTATAAGGCTAATGTATCCTCCTTTGATTTATTTGCTTCCTTTTAAAAAGATGTTTATGTAGTTTGGGTAGACTATATATTCATGGTTAAGAAAACACCCAAACAATGTAAAAAGGTATTTTTTTGAAAAAATCTCTCATCTTTGTCACCATCCACCCCATTTTTTCTGTGTCATGTAGGTAATTATTAAAATTTTTTGTCTCTTTCCTGGGTTCACTGTTATCAACAGAGCCCAGTAGGCAAGCTCAGGTTCATAGCTCCAGAGTTTTAAAAAGAATCTGATTTGGGAAATAAAGTTATGATCTATGATATAAGGACTATACTACTTAGTCAATGAAATTCTTACTTGGCAAATTAGTTAGGGAAGGCTTTCAGTTACAGATAGTAGGAAGTTGTATTGGAGTGTTTGAAGAGATGGGTTGAATTTATCCCCTGCAACAAGAAGGACAGGGGGCCAGACTCATTTTGAGTTCTGCTGCCTTAGTGTAGGGTTTGTTTTTGCAGTCGTGAGGTAGAGGCTGAATTCTCCAGGCTCAATTCTCAGAGGCTTGGAGGATTTTCTCCAAATGAACTTTTCCTCTGAGAAGGAGTACTCTCCCTAGGACCTCTGCCTTGGCCAGAGCCTCTTACATAGGGTCACCTCCACTAAAGGGACATCAGTGAAATTAAGGATTTTTAAACATGTATGTTGCTGCTCAAAGAAAATTGGGATTTTGTTAGTAAGGAAGAAGAGGGAGTGGATATCAGGGAGGCCACTGGTTCTGCTGCTACACTCAGTTACCCTCTGGGCAGGAAGGATGAGGGCTTGAGACTTCAGGGATCTCATCTGACCCTGAAGTGGCCTGACTGTATCTTGAGTGTGGGGTCTTGAGATAGCAAGCTAAACATGCTGAGCCTCAGTTTCTGCATCTGGAAAATAGGCCTAAGAATTGTGTATCTCATTGCGTTATTGTGAGTTTAAAAAAAATAATGATCAAAACGCCTAGTTCAAAGGTTTACACTTAGTAGGTGCTTAATGGCAGCAATTGCTATGTTTGATGGCAGAGTGGGAGAGCCTGCTCGGAGTCCTGCGGCGTGGGGAGGCTTTCTGTGAATAAGAGACTAAACGCTTTAAGCTGTATTATTACTTCGCGAGCACTTAAGGGGGTTCTTTTTATGCAATTGAAGAATAAAATTCCCCTAATTTTTTTGATTCATAAAATGCTGTATTATAAAATACCATAGTCTTCTGATGGCTCTACAGAATTTAATTTTTAATATTATTAGTGCTGAATGTTGTGATTTTCAAAGATCAATTTAATTCTGATTTCTAAACTGTCATAACGTATGGAGAGAATAGTATAGTTGATCCTTGAATGACTGACATGGGGGGCTGGGGCGCTGACCCTCCACACAGTCAGAAATACGCCTGTAACTAACTTTACAGTCAGCTTTCCTTGTCCGCAGTTCTGCATCAGCGGATTCAACCTACTGCGGGTCGTGCCGTACCGTAGTGCATATTTATCGAAAAAAATCTGTGTGTAAGGATCTGTGCAGTTCAAACCTGTGTTGTTCAAGGGTCAGCTATTTTCTTTTACAGATGTGGCTTCTATCTTTTTTTGGAGACTTAAAATTGGTGTAGTCAAATTTAACTTGGGGAGAGAGGAATATTAAATAAGCTGCTACCTTGTATTTAATTTCAAAAGGATCTTTTGAGATGATTTCCCATGCCAATGTATTCAACCTAAAACCTACTCTGCTGTGCTTTCTATTCTGTGGAATGATCAGTAGATTCTCATGGGCTGAAAGAGCTTGTATCCATGTATAATTAATTTATTTACAGCATAAGCAGGTTGTTAAGAACAGAAAGTATTGTTAATAACTTAACAGAAGCTTACAAATAGAAATTGATAGAAAAGGGGACTCGAGGCATTTCCTAGAACTGGTTCATTTTAAAAACAGTAACTTCTAACATATTAGTTTAAGACAGGCTATTAACAAAACTTCTAGGATGTGGAAGTAATATTTTTATGAGAGCTGGGAAGCAGAAGTGGGGGAACATACTTTTGCAAAGCGTGCAAAAAAGGGGGAGACTCCATTTCCTTGTTTCCACATCTCTATTTCCTTACCTGTAAGGCACTGAGAACCAGAGAAGGAAGGGGGAGGAAATGGAGGAGAAGGGAAGGGATGAGAGAAGTGAGCAAATGAATGTTGGCAAAGGATCTTGCCAGAAGGTTTGAGGGACGTGGAAGAAGGTAAAAACTTGAAATGAAAAGAGGCTGGAACCTTTGTAGTTAGTGATTTTCTTTAAAAGCCAAAACTTTAAAAAAGTGTATTTACCAAGCAAAATGAAGCTATGTAATAAAAAGATAGTGTTTATTTTTTTTCTTGAAATACCCTGCAAAATATGTTCTCAAAATATTTATTCGTTATGGAGTCAGAAATCTCCTTGAGAAGCATTAGTAAATTTTTATGTATGTATTTATTATTATTATTTAAAAAAATGTCTAGTCAGGTCTTCCCATTTCTTAAAAAAATTCTGTATTTTTTTATTATTATATCTTTTTTGGCTGCATCAGGTCTTAGTTGTGGCACGTGGGCTTCTCTGCAGTGTGGCGTGTGGGCTCTGTAGTTTGCGGCACGCAGGCTTTCTCATTGAGGTCCGCGAGCTCAGTGGTTGTGGCACGTGGGTTTAGTTGCCCCACGGCATGTGGGAATCTTAGTTCCCCAGCCAGGGATCAAACCTGCATCCCCTGCATTGGAAGGCAGATTCTTTACCACTGAACCACCAGGGAAGTCCCGCATTAGTAAATTTTTAAATTATTATTTCTTGATGTGCTTTTCTCCCTGTTGGACCATAGAGGTTTTTCAGGGCAGACCCTCCTCTATTGCTCATCTTTATATCCTAGGTGGCTAGGGCTAGGATATGGCTAGGGCTGCCATAATAAAATGCTACAAACTGGGTGGGTTTTTTTGTTTGCTTGTTTTTGGGGGTTTTTTTTTGCAGTACGCGGGCCTCTCACTGTTGTGGCGTCTCCTGTTGCGGAGCACAGGCTCAGCGGCCATGGCTCACGGGCCCAGCCGCTCCGCGGCATGTGGGATCTTCCCGGACTGGGGAACGAACCCGTGCCCCCTGCATCGGCAGGCGGACTCTCAACCACTGCGCCACCAGGGAAGCCCCAAACTGGATGTTTTTAACAACAAAAACTTCTTATCTTGCAGTTGTGGAGGCTAGAAGTCTAAAGTGAAGGTATTGGCAGGGTTGCTTCCTTCTAGGATGTGCTCCAGGCTTCTTTCCTTGACTTGTAGGTGGCTGTCTTCTCCAAGTGTCTCTTTACTGTGTTTTCGCTCTCTGCATGTATGGTTCTTTGTTCAAATTTCTCCTTTTTGCAAGGACAGGTGTCATATTAGATTAGGGCCCACACTAATAATATCACTTTAGACCCTATCTTCAAATAAGTTCACATTCTTAGATGCTGGGGGTTAGAATTTTAACATATGAATGAGTTTTGGGGGGACACAATTCAGCCTATAACACCAAGTCCTAGCATAGTGCCTAGCACACATTGGTCACCCAGAAATGTTTATAAATACATGGTAACTATTCTCATAGTCTGGCTGATGTTGTTCCTGGAATTTCGTTAGAATGAGCCTTGATTTCAAGGGCAAACCCCTTTTTAGCAAATAAAATGAATTACTGAGTAATAAATTCCTGGTAGAGGTTAACTATATAAATTATACAGTTAGGTGCCTATAATTTATAGGTTTATGAATTCATTATATAATCTGAAAATAGTGATAACTTCCTGTCTTAGTCCATTCAGGCTGCTATTGTATATAAGAAAAATACAGTAGACTGGGTGGCTTATAAACAAAAGAAATTTATTTCTCACAGTTCTGGAGGCAGAAAGTCAGGACATTGATTTAGTGTCTGGTGAGGACTCGCTTCCTGGTTCATAGCACCTCCCTGCTGTATCCTCATAGGGTAGAAGAGGCTGGGGATCTCTCTGGGGCTTCTTTTGTAGGGCACTAATTCCATTCATGAGGGCTCCACCCTCATGATCTAATTACCCCCTAAAGGCCACACCTCTTAATACCATAACACTGGGATTTGGCTTCAATATGTGAGTTTTAGGGGAACACAAACATTCAGTCTGTAGCATTCTACTTTTTCTTTTTTGATTTACTTGTCCAGATGCATAATAATGAAAAAGATTGATAATGTCTTTGGCAAGTAAGTACACAGCTTAGTTTTATTAGCTCTTTAAATCAATATGAGTTCTTAGGTTATTGTGAATAGTTTATATTTAATTTTTTATTTTGAAGGATAGACAACTTTAGTAATTCTAGATGTTCATGGAACAAAGTAAGTGTTCAGTAAGTGTTTACTATTATTTCATGTTTTTGTGCCTTTGTAAATGTTGATTTTCCAGACATCGTTTTGTCAGTGAACCTTCCTTTCCTGATCAACATAAAGTGGAGCATCCACCTTTTCGGTGCCATCATCATTATACTGTGACATATCTCTAATACAGTATTTAATTTTTCTTTTCATGATCAACTAATGTTGCCTTTCAGATCATGCATTCCTTGAGGGCAGGAGTTTTCTTTCTTTTTTTTTTTGTTTCCTCAAGGTTTACTATATCAGAGGTGTTATATAAATAGGTATTTAATGAAGTCATTTAACTTTTGAGCCTGTTTCCTCTTCTGTAAAACTTGAGTTATAATATCTAATCTCTTAACTTTATACTATATTGAAATGTGACTAAGAGAGTTCTTTTTTTTTTTTCGGTTTTAGCATTATAACTCACCTATCTACTCAATAGGAATAGAAAATTTGATTTTTATTAGATACCTATTCCTTTTCTGATCAAAATCAGTAAAATTTTCTGTTGGACTTCTGGTTCCATCAAGATAGAGTCGCCCTGTTCCTTCTAGGTTTCCTGTCTATCAGAATGGCTAAAATAAAATATAGTGACCACACCAAGTGCTGCTGCTGATGTGGAAAAACTGGATCAGTCACACATTGCTGGTGGGACTATAAAATGGCACAGCCGCCCTGGAAAACAGTTTGGCAGTTCATTAACGAGACCAAACACACAATTACCATACAGCCCAACAGTTGCACCCTTAGACATTTATCCTGGAGAATGAAAGTTACAGTCACATAAAATGCTGTACACAGTGTTCATCGTGGCTTCATTTGTCATAGCCCCAAACAGGAAACAACACAGATGTCCTTCAAGGGTAACTGATTAAACAAGCTGTGGTTCATCCACACCACAGAACACTGCTCAGTAATAAAAAGAAAGTGACTGGTGATATACACAACAGCCTGGTGAATGTCCAGGGAATAATGCTGAGCACAAAAAGCCAGTCCTAAAAGGTAACACAGGTGATTCCATTTATATATTATTCTTGAAATGACAGAATTATAGAAGTGCAAAACTGCTTCCTGGTTGCTAGGGATTAGGAGTTGAGGTGGGGAGGGGAGTTATCCTCACAGGGATGGCAGTGTAAGCTATCCTCACAGGGATGGAGTTCTCTATCTTGACTATCAGTATGGACATTCTGTGTTGTACTGTGGTTTTCATAATGTTACCATTGGAGGGATTGGGTGAAGCATACAAGGGCCCCCTCTGTTATTTCTGACAGCTGTATGTGAACCAACTATGACCTCAAAATAAGTTTAATTAATTAAAAAAGTTTGCTGTTAAGTATTTTAAGCAAACTGCTGTTACCAGGGCTCCTAGTATGGCAAAGGAAGCACACAGAAGCATTCCTATTACAGATAATTATTGGCGTGGTTTGTTTTGTGGTTTTTTTTTTTTTTTTTTTTTTTTTGCGGTACGCGGGCCTCTCACTGCTGTGGCCTCTCCCACTGCGGAGCACAGGCTCCGGACGCGCAGGCTCAGCGGCTATGGCTCACGGGCCCAGCCGCTCTGCGGCATGTGGGATCTTCCCGGACCAGGGCACGAACCCACGTCCCCTGCATCGGCAGGTGGACTCTCAACCACTGCGCCACTAGGGAAGCCCTGTTTTGTGTTTTTGTTTTTCCTTATGGCTTGATGAAATATTCTACGAAGTTTTATAGTTTTGTAATTATTCGAAGGTTATTTTTGAGTTTTCATTTGTGCTCCAGTCATTTTCCTTGTCTTTTATGACTTTTCTCAATCATTTTGACTTCTTTTTCTTCTTGTAATTTGGCTTTACTTCAAAGAATCTTAGCCAGGTTGTACATAGACCTTTAGTTCGGAAGATTTGAAATAAGACATTGCTTTCACTATCAGCAGAATATTGTATATTTGTGACTTCAGCAAAGTAACATGTATAAAACTTCATTTTGATCAGTAACTGTATCAATTGGCCATTTTTGTATTTTCCCTTTTTCTTTTGCAGAACCTACCACATCTAAGAGTACCAGTGGGCTTACAGCTATAACATGGAGTTCCAGTGGAAGTGATCTGTCAGATGAAGATAAAACAATTTTTAAATCACAGAGAGAGAATGGACATGGTTCTAGAATAGGCAGGTTTTATAGCAGGAATATTTTCTCTCCAGAAGATGGGGCCAGTGAAGGTAAATTGATAATTTTGTAAGAAATTTAGTTTCTGTTATAGATTAGATTTTAATAATGGAAGAAACTTACACTCATTTTCTAATATTGATACTTAGCATTTTTAAAAATATTAGAGTCCCAGCCTCCCAGCCTTTTAGAAACATTTTCTCATAATATTTATCACAGTAACTCTAAGAGATAAGTATTACCAGTATTATTTTTACAGTTAACAACTTAAGCTTGAACATGTTAGAACTGGTTGGATTCCACTTTGGGTCTCTTTGACCAAGCCAGTTCTCTAAAGTACAGGTACACGTTAGAGATATTGCAGGTTTGGTTCCCGACCACTGCAATAAAGTGAAAGTTGCAGCAAACCGAGTCACATGAATGTTTGGGTTCGCAGTGCACATACAAGTTATATTTACGTACTACTGTAGTCTATTAAGTGTGCAGCAGCATTATATCTAAAAAGAAATGCACGTACCCTAATTAAAAGATACTTTATTGCAGAAAAAATGCTAACCATCATCGGAGCCTTCATTCAGCAAGTCGTGTATTTTTGCTGGTGGAGGATCTCGCTTCAGTGTTGATGGCTACTCACTGAAGGCTGGAGTTGGTGTGGCAGTTTCTTGAAATGAGGCAACAATGAAGTTTGCTGCATCGATCGACTCTTTCATAAACAATTTCTCTGGAGCTTGCAGTGCTGCTCGATAGCACTTTAGCCACAGGAGAACTTCTTTCAAAATTGAAGTCAGTCCTCTCAAACCTTGCTGCTGCTTTATCAACTAAGTTTTTGTAATGTTCTAAATCCTTCGTTGCCATTTCAACAGTCTTCACAGCCTCTTCACCAGGAGTAGATTCCATCTCCAGAAATCACTTTCTTTGCACATCCATAAGCAGCAGCTCCTCACCTGTTAAGAGTTTTATCCTGAGCTTGCAGCAATTCAGTCCCATCTTCAGGCTCCACTTCTAGTTCTACTTCTCTTGCTGTTTTCACCACATCTGCAGTCCTTCCTCCACTGAAGTCTTGAACCCCTCAAAGTCATCCATGAGGGTCAGGATCCACTTCTTCCAAACTCCTGTTACTGTGGACAATTTGATCTTTTCCCATGCATGGATCATGAATGTTCTTAACGGCATCTAGAATGGAGAATCCTTTTCAGAAGGTTTGCAGGTGACTTTGTCCAGATCCATCAGAGGAATCACTGTCAGTAGCAGCTGTAGCCTTGCAAAATGAACTTCTTAAATAATAAGACTAGAAAGTTAAAATTATTCCTTGATCCATGGGCTGCAGAGTGGATGTTGCGTTAGCAGGCATGAAAACAACGTTCATTCCATTGTACAACATCTTCATCAGAGCTCTTGGGTGACCAGGTGCATTGTCGATGAATATTAATATTTTGAGAGGAGTCATTTTTTCTGAGGAGTAGGTCTCAACAGTGGACTTAAAATATTCAGTAAACTATGTTGTAAACAGATGCGCTGTCATCCAGACTTTGTTCTGTTTATAGAGCACAGGCAGAGTAGATTTAGCGTAATTCTTAAGCGCCTTAGGATTTTCAGAATGGTCGATGCGCATTGGCTTAACTTCAAGTCACCAGCTGTTTTAGCCCGTAACAAGACAGTCAGCCTGTCCTTTGTAGCTTTGAAGCCAGGCACTGATTTCTCCTCTTTAGCTGTGAAAGTCCTAGGTGGCATCTTCTTCTAGTAGAAGGCTGTGTTTCATCTGCATTAAAAATCTGTTATTTAGTGTAACCACCATCATGAATTATCTTTGCTAGATCATCTGGATGACCTGGTGCAGCTTCTACATCAGCACTCACTGCTTGACCTTGCACTTTTATGTCATGGAGATGACTTCTCTCCTTAAGCCTCATGAACCAATCTCTGCTAGCTTTAAACTTTTCTTCTGCACCTTCCTCACCTGTATCAGCCTTCATAGAATTGAGGAGAGTTAGGACCTTGCTCTGGATTAGGCTTTGGCTTAAGGGAATGTTGTTTCTGGTTTGATCTTCTATCCAGACCATTAAAACTTTCTCCATATCAACAATAATGCTGGAGAAACTCTAGAAGAATACAAAAACAACTAATAGAAGTAGTTACCTGAGAATTGGGGTAGGGGTAAGAGTTGGGAGAAATGGGATGTTTATAGATAAGAGTAGGAGTATACTTTCTGCTGTCTTTTAATATATTTTAAAACTGTTGAACAACATGGATCTTTTAAAACTATTGAGGAAGAATAGATTTCAAACACATTAAAGATATTTAAAATTAAAATTGTATTTTTTAGATGATCTCCAGGTTATTGACTGGGAGATTGACAGTGACAGGGAAGATCCATGTGATGAATTTGAAGACCGTGAGAGTGTGGTGGAAATATCTGACCATGCTTCTTGTACAAGCAGTCGTTCTTTGACACCTCCAGAGACGCTGCCTGAACTTCCTAAGGTAAGAACGAATTGTTTCCAACTTTCCATTCTGTTTATGGCATTTGTTAGTCACAGCCTTTGGTATTTTGTTTGAAACTCCCTCCTCAGGGACTACCACTTTTGACTCTGTGGATTATTTTGTTCTTTACCTCCTTTTCTCTAAATAACATGCTTGTAGTGTGCTTTTTTAAAAAAAAATATTTATTTTACTTTTGGCTGCCTTGGGTCTTAGTTGCGGCCTGTGAGATCTTTTGTTGTGGTGCACTGCCTTCTCTCTAGTTGTGGCACATGGGCTCCAGAGTGCATGGGCTCTGTAGTTGTGGTGCGCAGGCTCACTAGTTGCGGCTCGTGGACTTTAGTTGCCCCGCGGCATATGGGATCTTAGTTCCCTGACCAGGGATCAAACCCGTGTCCCCTGCATTGGAAGGCAGATTGCTAACCATTGGACCACCAGGGAAGTCCCTGTAATGTGCTTTTAAACGTGGATAAGTACTGAGTACTTTTCTCCTCACCCACTCTCGCCTCTGCTACACATGGGACTTTCCCATCCCTTTGTTCCCCCAGGACAGATGTCTCATGGTCTGGTTACATTAGGTTCAGCATTATGCAATTCTGAATAATAATATTCATAACAAGACAACTATTAATTGCGATTTTCCTTCCCAACTTTTCGTTTTTGTTGGCGTTAATCATTTGGGTTTTTGTTTGCCTAGTTTTACTTATCATGAATAAAACTCTTAATTTTACTTATCATGAATAATACTCTGATTTTTCACCATTGTTCAGTTCTCCCATTAAGATTTTCACACATAGCAGGCATTCTACTAGTTCTTTAAAAAAAGTTTAAAAAATATTTTATTGAAGTATAGTTGATTTACAGTGTTGTGTTAATTTCTGCTGTATAGTAAAGTGATTCAGTTATATGTATTCTTTTTCATGTTCTTTTCCATTATGGTTTATCACAAGATACTGAATAGAGTTCCCTGTGCTCTGCAGTAGGACCTTGTTGTTTATCCATCCTATATGTAATAGTTTGCACCTGCTAATCCCAAACTCCCAATCCTTCCCTCCCCCACCCCTCCCCCTTGGCAACCACAGGTCTGTCCTCTATGTTTGTGAGTCTGTTTCTGTTTTGTAGATATGTTCATTTGTGTCATAGTTCGGATTCCACCTATAAGTGATATCATATGGTATTTGTCTTTGTCTGACTTACTTCACTTAGCATGATAATCTCTAGGTCCATCCATGTAGCTGCAAATGGCATTATTTCATTCTTTCTTATGGCTGAGTAGTGTTCCATTGTAATTATATACCACATCTTCTTTATCCTTTCAGCATTCTATTCGTTTTGTTTTTATGGAGAACTGTTTCCCACAACCTCCTAGCCGCTCTGATTTCAACTCAGAGGCCTCTGTGCTTTGTGAATGTAGCCACCCTTTAGTCACCCTTCACCGTCTTTGGGGGGGAATTCCCTTCACCTGGCTCCTGCATGAAGCAACTTTATCCTGGACTCCTCTTTCTTGGTTGTTACTCTCATTTTGATTGAGCACATCTTCCAGTAGCTTCCAGGAAAGGATTTATGGAAGATAATTTTTTGAGACTTGTCATGTCAGAAGATGCATTCATCACACTTTAACGTGTGATTGAAAATTTATACAGAATTTTAGGTTGGAAATTATTTTTCTTTAGAATTTTGAAGGCATTGCTTCATTGTCTTCTAGTTCCAGAGTTGCTATCAAGAAGCCTGAAGCTCTTCTCACTCTTGATCTTTTAAGTTTTTCTTATTCCTTGTTTTAAACTGTTTGATTGTGGTATGCCTGTAGGTGTGGCTTTCTGCTTGGAGTTCGTCAAGCTTCTTGGATCTGTGGTTTGTCTGGGATCCCCAAGCTCACTTCTGGGTTCAGTGATTTGCTAGGAAGACACTCAGAACTTAGCATACAGTCATACTCACAGCTATGATTTATTACAGTGAAAAGATACAAAAGGAAAATCAGCACTCTTCCAAGAGTCTTTTTCCAGTGGAGTCATACAGGGGATGCTTAACTGCTCCAGCAGAGAGTTTTGACAGTATATGTGCAGTGTTGTCTGCCGGGGGTGCTCATCGGTGACTCAGTGCCAACGGTTTTTATCAGGGGAGCTCTCTGCCTCACATGTGCCAGAATTTCAGTTTTCAGGATGGAAAACAGGTATTCAACATAAGCCATATAGTTTGCACAGGTTAGGCACAGGGAGATACTCTTATCATTAGGGAATGGTGGGAATCATCCTGAAATCTAAGTTCCCAGAGGTAGGCAAGGACCAACATTGTAAGCGGGGCTTTCTAGGAATACCTGTCTCAGGTCTGCTAAGTTAACTCTCCTCTTCACATGGATTCAAAGGTTTCATCACATTTGGAGAGTTTTTTGCCTTTATTCAACACTTTTTTTTCTGACTCCCTTTTCCTTTCCTTCTGTGATTCAAATTATACGTATGTTATTTAGGCTCCTTGATGTTGCATCATGTATTATCGACACTGTGCTCATTTTTTCCCCTCTCTGTTTCATTTTGAGTCGTTTCTATTGCTATACCTTCAAGTTTGATAATCTTTTCTTCCTGTAGTGTCTAATCTGCTGTTAATAGTATCCAGTGTATTTGTCAGCTCTAAAAGTTTGATATGTCATTTTATCTTGTCCATGTCTCTTCTTAACACGATCATACATTTGTCTGTGTTTTGAACATGAAGAGTATAATAGTTGTTTTAACGGCTTTTTTGGTAAATCTGTCATCTGTGTAATTTCTGTGTCTGTTTCTATTGATTGGTATTTCTTTTCATTATGGGTTGTATTTTTCTGCTTCTTTACATGCCTGGAAATTTTTGAGTAGATACCAAATATTTTGAATTCTATGTTGTTGGGTGCTGGATTTTTAAAAAAAATTATTTTAATTTTGGCTTTGTTCTGTGGTGCAGTTACCTGGAAACAGTTTCATCCTTTTAGGTGTTGCTTTATGATTTATTAGGTGGGTCTGGGGAAGTAGACAGTCTTATATCCCACTACTGAAGCAAGACCTTCCTGAGGTCTGTGTAATTCTCTGAATTATGGGTTTTTTCCAGTCAGGTTAACGGTTACGGTTTCCTGACCCTGTGTGAATAGTGGGCACTGTTCTTCTAATACTTCCAAATGGTTCTTTCGCTGGTCCAGTGTTGTTTCTTTATATGCACATGCTGATCAGTACTCTTCTGTACACTTGAGGGGGATGATTGGGGTTCTCTGTGCAACTCTGGCTTTTCTGGTACTCTGTGCTATGAACTCTAGCTGCTTTTGTCTCCATGGACTCTCAGCTCTGTCTCTTCAACTCAGGGAGCTCACCAGGTTCCACCTCAGTTCTCCCTCCCTACTGTGTGGTTTGGAAATTCTCTCAAGAAAGTAAGCTGGGGCAATTATAGAGCTCAGTTCGTTGTTTCCCAGCTTTCAGGGGTTAGTGTTCTTCTTGCCTGATGTCCCATGTCTTGAAAACCATTGTTTCAAGTATTTTGTCTCTTTTCTTTTCTTTTCTTTTTGATTGTTTCAGGCAGGAGGATAAATCCATTCCCTGTTATTCCATCATGGCCATCGACCTGATCTTTCCAGGCAGTCGAGCACATGAAAAGGTGCTCATCATCATTAGTCATTAGGGACATGCAAATCAAAACCATAATGAGATCTTACTATGTACCCATTAGTATGGCTCTTACCCATAAATGGGAAAAAAAAGTGTTGAGGATGTGGAGAAATTGGAACCCTTGTGCACTACTGGTGGGAATGTAAAGTGATGCAGCCACTGTGGAGAACAGTTCGGTGGTTTCTCAAAAGTTAAAAATAGAATTACCATATGACCTAGTAATTTTGCTTCTGGACATATACCCAGAAGAATTGAAAGCAGGGACTCAGACACTTGTACACTGATGTTCATAGCAGCATTATTCACAATGGCCAAATGGTGGAAACAACCCAGATATCCATCAACAGATGAACGAATAAACAAAATGTGTGTGTATGTATATTGTCTACTAAAGAAATATTCACAGCATAAAAGTTGAGAGTTATGTTTTATTCGGCACGAATTTTTAGGACTTCAAGCCCGGGAGGCAGCATCTCAGGTAACCCTGAGAGAACTGCTCCGAGGAGGCGAGGCGGGGAGCCTGGTTATATCGGAGTTTTGCAACCAAGGGCAGGTGGTTAGAACGTCAAAAGATTATTTTTAATTGAAGTAAACTAGGCATCTCATGTTAAGGAATTTAACACTTTTCTATGTATGGGAAGATGAAAGAGTCTGGGCACACTGAAATCGTTCCTTTGATATATACCTCAGCTGTCTGGGGCCAGTATCCTGTGTTTTCATATCCTGAGTTCCCTCAGGGCTCACCACCTCACCGTAGGCTGGTGGCTGCAATCACTGATGACTGTGACATCTTTTGTTTACTGATATGCAGTCAGTATTCCATTTCTCAACATGTATGTATGTATATTTTTGTATATATATCTACATATATGTATATGTATGTATATATGTATGTTACTGAACCAAACTTGGGTCTACTTGCCCACGTGTACTAAAGCCAATCTATTGACACTGGCTTGTGGTGAGGGAAAGTACAGTGTTTATTGCATGGCGCCCCAACATGGGGCTGAGCAAGGAGAACAGGTGGCTCACGCTCAAAAGACCCAGACTCCCCAAAGGCTTTCGGGGAAAAGTTTTTAAAGACAGGGTGAGCGAGAGGGTTGCAGGGTGCCCGATCAGCTTGTGGACATTTTTCTGATTGGTTGGTGGTGAAGTAATCAGGAGTCACCGTCATCAACCTTCCGGTTCCGTCCAGTCTGGGGCCTGTGTGCTTGTGGTCAGCATGCAGCTCACTTATTCCACCTGGTGGGGGTTTCAGTGTCAGCAGCACAGGTCAAGGACATGGCTCAGCATGTTATCTATAGCTGATGCGGAAGAACTAAAGGCCCTTCACTTTGTTTAATGGCTAAACTATTATTATTTTATCTTGCCTGACAGTTTTGCTTTGTTTCTTCGTTATCTCACATCTCGAATTAAATTTGTTCTTTGGAACTTGGGGAAGTCCTAGGAGGCTAAAGCTTTCCTACAAACAAGAGGCCGGGTACTCAGCAGTGTCCTGCTCTGTTTCGCGTACAGCAGGCTATTATTCAGCATTCAGAAGGAATGAAATTCTGATACATGGTACAATGTGGATGAAACTTGAAAACATTAAGCTATGTAAATTTTTTTTTTTTTTTTTTTTTGCGGTACGTGGGCCTCTCACCTTTGCAGCCTCTCCCGTTGCGGAGCACAGGCTCCGGACGCGCAGGCCCAGCGGCCATGGCTCACAGGCCCAGCCACTCCGCGGCATGTGGGATCCTACCGGACCGGGGCACGAACCCGTGTCCCCTGTATCGGTAGGCGGACTCCCAACCGCTGCGACACCAGGGAAGCCCTATGTAGATTTTTTTCTTGGCTTGTTTTTAGGGGGAATACTCTGTCACTTTAGGATATACTTATCCTTTGAAAGCTGCTGTAAATAACCACTTCTGAAGGACTGTAATGCTGCATGGTAGAGATGCCGGGTGGTAGACTGAGTTTACTAACTCAGCAAACTCTTGCATACAGGTTTTGTAGTGCTTGCAATTCAAGTTTATACCTTGTTAAAATTACAAATTACAGTATGACACAGACTTTTCAGGGTTGCTCTTGAATAATAGAGTTGAGTTATAAGAAGTGAGTGGCAAGCCTCCATAGTTCTCCAAAAGTGTGTCTCTGGGTGGTAGGGTTATTGGAGAAGTTTATTTTCTTTTTTGCTATATTTATTTCATAAATAAAAAAACAAAAGCACAACAGTCATTGGTTTTTCCCTCAAGGAAGACAGAGAATCAAATCACGTATAGTGAACATGTACTGGGCCTTACATTGTACTAATTGCTTTATGTAAGTGTATTAGTCCCTTTGAGCTGCTGTAGCAAAAATACTACAGACTGGGTGGCTTAAGCAACAGAAATTTATTTCTGACAGTTTTGGAGGCTGGGAAGTTCCGCCATCTAGGAGCCAGCGGATACGGTTTCTGTTGAGGATCCATAGCTGTCTTCTCACTGTGTCCTCAAATGATGGAGTGGGCGAGGGGTCTCCCTGGGGCCTTTTAATAAGGGCATTAATCCCATTCAGGAGGGCTACACCTAAAGGCTTCACTTCCAAATACCATCACATTGGGGATTAGGTTTCAACATGCAGTTTATGGCAGTACATTTTCCATTTGAGCCTTAAAACAATCTTGTGAAGTCAATGCTGTTATGCCCAATTTTCAGACAGGAAGCTGTTAGAAAATTATGTGACTGTGGCCAAGTTATGTAGTAAACAAGGCAGCTGTGAAACCTTGCAACAGAAGTATTCAGGTGTTGTTTGATTGCCCCAGAATCTACATAGATTGCTTTCTTATGTTGGAAGAAGCTTGCGCATGGGCAGAACTTTGAAAGATACGGTCATAGAAAAGAGAAGATCTTGGCTTACTTTGTATTTAAAAATTCAAGACTTCTCTATGTAGTTTCTCATCAAGTACATTTGTCTTTATTAATAGTCATGTATGTTAAAAATATAACATACTACGTTGTCATTGAAAAGTGACTCAAAAAATGGATTTCTCCGAGCAGGCATTGGGAGGCATTCCTATAATGTGGGAATTGTGGTTTGCCTAATCATAGCAGTGTTCTCTAGACCTTAACTCCTGCCTCCTTTTCTTCCTTTCTTTCCTCATACAGGTACAAAGATTCAATTATTTTCCTTATTTCCTTCAAGCTGCTAACTCTTAAATCTTTTTCTAATGCTCTTGCTGTCCTGAATTCCATGGGGGTTTCCAGCTGCCTGATGACATCTTTGTGTGGATGTCCTAAGGTTACTGCAAGTCTAAGAGTCCGAAGTCCTGTCCCTCTTCCTTTTAACCCAGGCTCATCCTCTTCATGCGTTTTTGGTCCTAGTTCATCGTTTTTCTTTTTCACTGCCCGAATCTATTCATTATCAGGTCATGCAGATTTGGCCTCAAAACCACAGCATCCCCACCACTTCTGCCCTAAATTGGGCCCTTTCATCTGTTGTCCGTTTTGTTTCAGTTGCTTCATAACTGATTTCTTAGCTTACATCTTTTTGTTAGATTCATCTTAATAAACATTATGACCTTATCATTCACTTATTGAAACACTTTTCAATGGTACCCCATTGGCTGAAAGTCAAGGTCCATGTAACTTGACCTTTACAGTTTAGCCTCAGGCCCTTAAAATGAATGAGGTGGAGTATATACTATATGATTGTCTTTATATAAAATTCTAAAAAGTGCAGATGATTCTATAGTGAGAAAGCAGGTCAGTGGTTTATTGGGAATGAGGGTGGAGGAGACGGATGGATTACAATGGGACATGAGGAAAGTTCTGGGGGTGATGGAAATGTTTATCTTGATAATGGTAATATTTTCACAGGAGTGTACATATGTCAAAACATTGAATAAATATGTGTAGTTTAGTGTGCGTAAGTTTTATACTTCATTAAAATTGATAAAACATTTTGTAAAGTATAAGAAAGATGTAGGTCTATGTGCTTATGAAATAATACTCAAAATACTTTGTTAAATGACAAAAACAGGATATAGAATACTTGTGTAGAAAAATGGAAAGAATGTATGTTTATATGGACTGTCTCTGGATTGAGGAAACTTTTTTCTTGTATGCTGTTTTAAATTTTGAACCATGTACATATATTGCTTGCATTAAAAAAATTTTTAAAGGACAGTTTACGCTTCTATCCAGAATATAGTGAGAAATTCTACAGAACAGTAAAGAAAAGATAAATAGCCCAGTTGAAAATCAGGTGAAGGATAGGAAAGGGAAACCTGAATGACTAATGAGCATGTGAAAAGATGCTCAGTGTCACTAGTTGTATGAGAAGTGCAAATTAAAAATGAGATACTACATTTTCATCAGATTGCCAAAAAAAAAAGTCTGACAGTGCCTAATGTCAGGAGTGTGGATCGATAGGAATAGTTGCTGTTGGAATGTAAATTGGTACAGCCATTAGTAAAGCTGAAGATGTTCATATTTTATCACCCCACAATTTTGTCTTAGATAAATACCCTTGATTTTTTTCAAAATGGCTTATGACCCGTCAGTGGCTGCTGTAATTGATTCAATGACTTAAAAATAGAGTGGAATAAAATAGACTACATTAGAATGTATGACAGTAAGAGTATTTTTTGTGAAACTTTAGGTTCAGATTTATTAGTATACATGTGTTGGATCACAATATGAATGTATGTTTTACTGTGGTTCTTGACCAAAAAGTTTGAAAGCCACTGTTCAGAGAAGTTTTCACATATGCCCAAAGAAGATATGTACAAGAATATATGTTCAAGGACATTTATTTTAGTATTGTTTATAAGAGAAAGAAACGTAGGAAAGTAACCTAATTTTCTGTGAACACATGCAAATTGTGGTACATTTGTATAGTGGAGAGCTGTAGCTACCATCATGGTTAATGCTGAGGAAGTTAGCCAGCTTGCCGAAGGCTATGTGTAGTTTGATGCTACATTACTTGAAGTTTACAAACATGCAGAACTGTAGTTCATACTGATAACGGGACAACCTTGGAGAAGAGGGAGGTTTTCGCTAGATGCATTTTTCAATCCTAAGGTAAGGTCACTTTGCACCATCATTCCCTACAGCGCAGTTATGGAAATGGGCTTGTACTGTACTTGTGTCTGTACTGGGACCATGCTTCCCATGGGCTGGTCCCAGCCATTGACTGAATATGCCAGGGTTGTGACAACAGTCACACAGAACCGCTCAAGGGATGACTTTGAATTGAAGACAGCATCAGCCAAGCTAAAATCTCCTAGAGCTGCAATGCAGTCAGAGACTCTTCTACCCCGTTCTCTTTCCTTCTCCTCCTCCTTTCATAGTTGTCAGACCTGCATTGTTGTCTTAAAGTTCTCCTTGACTCCTGCTTTCTCCCCTTTGTCCTTCACAGGTGTTTCCTCCAATAAATCTCTTCTGTAGCTGTTGCTGTCTTGGCATCTACCTTTCAAGAGACTTTAACTCATATATCTGCATACCCTCTGCCCAGTATCTTGCAGTCACATCAGCAGTTATTTCCTAATACTTCCCTATACTGATACCTAAAGCCATTCTCTTCTGTTCATTGAATATTTCAAGGAGGTCGAAAGAAGTAAAATGCGATGTGCAGTTTTTGTAGACTTGCCTCTACTTAACGATTGTTTGTCTTTGAATTTCTGTAGCAGCATGCCCTGAGAACATCTGGTGGTGAAGTGGGCCGGTGAGCCTGGGAAGGGATGGCAGCCAATCAAGGCATCAATATCAACAAGTTACCATTGTGGGTAACTTAGTACTGCCGGAAACCTCCGGAAGCATCAGAATTATCCCACCAGAGGGGCAGGGAAGCTGGGGTATTTATGTACAGATGCCTTCATTCCTTGGCTGAGGGCTGCTCCATGGTGGAGTTGGGGGATAGGAGTTTTTCCTAATTTTTACAGACTACTGAACAGGTGGAAAAAAACGGGTTCCAGCAGCCAGATGAAGCCCTGATGCAAAGAAATCGGGGTGTTGGAAGTTGGAAATAGGGCCAGCATCACTGAAGACATAGGGGAGGAGTTGGGCGTTGACAGGGTCAGCTACAGTGTTAAAATGAGCCATGCACATTGATTAACACGGAGGGGGAAGACTTATACCATAATTAGGAATCAGGTTTCTTCAGAAACAAAACCTCCCTTATATAACTCATGAGGCTATTACTTTTGCCTCTCATGCATGCTTGTAGAAATGGAACATATGGGGGGTGGGAGGATACTTACTCTACAGAAGAACTGTATTTTAACTGAGTGGGAAGCCTTGATGGTAATTCAGGTCTATCTTGAATTCCTTTCCCTGGGCGGAGTGAGGGATGTTTTTGAACTAGGAAACATACGCCTGTAAGCTTGATTCCACCAGTTCTCTGGAATAGAGTTCTACTAGTCCTACGTAAAGGTGACTGAACTCATAACAACAGCAGCAGCTAATATTGTGAGTGCTTCTGATGTGGGGCTCTCCTCTAAGTGCTTTGCTATATACATTAGCTTATTTAAACCTCACCATAACTCCGTGAGCTGGGAGCTGTTATCATTCCTGTTTTCCAGATGAGGATTCTAAAGCACGGAGAGATTAAGTAATTTTCCTGTGGCTGTAAGTGACTGAACCTAGATTCTAACTCAGGCACTCTGGCTTCAGAGCTCTGGTCCTGACGTTGTTACAGTGTCAATTATAGTAGTAGCAATGATAACATTAATAACAATACAGTAACCCTGAGTTATTACTATATGCCAGGCCCTTTGGTAAGTGCTGATCCTGTTGTGTAGATGTAGTTATTAGCCCCATTTTACAGATGAGGGAATCGAGACATAGCCAGTAGATAGCAGAATGAGGTTCCAACTAATGTAGTCTGATCCCAAATTCTCTTAATTACTTATGTTGTTTTTCTTGCAATATAGCATACTTACATAACTTGGAAGAAAAGCATGATGAAAATCAAAGACCATAAACTTCTGTTTCTAATGTTGCCCTTTAGGACATTTGACAAATGTGGTTGATTACTGGTGTTGCTTCCTATTATTGTTCAGTATTGCTGTCTGGGTTTTCAATTTATGTGTCTTTCAAGAACCATTCCTATAGAGGGCAGCAGAGATGCAGCAGTGGGTTTTCTATGGGTTTCACATTTTTCAGGAAGTGTGAAGAAAATTGGATTTAGGTGAGCTTTGTTATGTAATTCTCTTGTACTTTATGTAGTGAGTCCTATGCAAATACAGGCTTGCAGACTTCATAAATGTCAGATAACCCGAGTGAGGTTTGGGTTTTTGTTGAAGATGTGCAATAGAAGCTGGGTGGCTCAAACAAGATCTGAAAGCTGTAGTTTTAAGAGAAAGCAAATTTGTTTTTCAAATTTGAAATATGGATTCATTGTTATAAAACAGATGTTTTCTTTGTACTCTTAACAATAGGGGCAGAACAGATGATTCAGTATCTCACAGAATATGGAATATGGAAAAGTTTTAACAAAATTAGAATAAGCAAACTTTTATATTCTTACATGGGAGGATATTGAGAAAGTGATCTGGCAAACTTCAAAAATATTTGTAAATTTAATGAGCATATTTGTAATTCTTTATATTTGTACGAAAGTTTGAAAGTAATACATTTAATTTCACTTTTAATCATTTTTAACGATGAATTAGAATAAAATGATATGACTAAATATGTACTAATTGTTAATGTCTGAGAACTGTCCAATGTATACAACATGTATAGAGTTGAAATAATTTAATCAAGACCAAAAGCACACATTTTAGAAACCCTCTCTAAAATATAATTATGTTTGTATAAAAATGATAATTTAGTGCTTGTAAAGGGAAATATATGGAGTTTTTAGTCTTGATTTTGTTTGATTATATTTTAAAGATTTCATTGTAGAAACATTACACTTAAGAAACAAATTCATACTCCAGTGTGTTCTTGTGGTAAAAAAAGGAGGACCCTTAGGAGTTGTATTGAGGAGCAGGTATCTTTTTTTGTTGTTACTTAATATTACAATTTTATGTGCATATATCTGTGATCTATCTGTTCATGATCTGATAACATTATAGCATATTTTGGCTTTTATTCTCTTTAAGACAGTGAGTATGTGCCAATATCATTTGTAGCATCTGTTTCAGAACTTAACATCCTTATTTTTCCACATCTCCCTTCTTAATTGGCTAAACTTGAGCTTATGACATAGCAGGACAGGGACTTCGTCATTTTTTTTTTTTTTTTTTACTATAAATCCTCCTCCTATTTCGCTGTCACCTTGTCATCCCATTTCCCTTCATTTTCCTTTCATTGCCCAAATTCATCTGTTTTCTGGTATAAGAAGGAGCAGAATAGAAAAAGGACTGCTGTAGGAATTAATATTACGCCTGTATAAATTTAAAAATAGTGAGTCATCATAGCGTGACTTTTATAGTCCTCTAGTTTTCTAATTAAAAAAAAAATCCTTAGGAGTTCCACTTTCAGTAATGACAGAGCAGCATGTGTCAGATTACTTTTCTTGCAAATAACAGTGACAAATTCTGGACATACAAAGTGTATTAAATGTATTTTTGAAATAGAGTTTATAAAAATATAAAAAGAATATAAAAATATTTGAAGACACAGTAGAAGGGGAAGACAGCTTGCAGAAACTGGAGGGGTTGACACTTTGAAGATGAGAATGGCACAAATCAGGAGAGTTTTTCATTTTTCACTGCTTTTCACCCAAGGGCAGGCCCCCATCAGTGTTGTTCAGGGTGGCTAAACTTGGATAGAAATCACAACACAGAGTTTGGGGTGGCTGCAGGAGCTTAAAAGTTAGTGTAAAGTAGAACCTCCCAGCGAGAACCACAAATGCATATAAATCTTACAGGATATAAGAACTACACAGATTTCAGTCGCTTTCCACCACATGGGAGAAAGCAGTGTGCAGAGTGAGTACAGCCGAGTTAACTGACATTTTAGCAAAAAAGTAAATACTCCTCAGAAGGGCATAATAGAATCCAGAGTCTAAAATAGTCACTAATAATGACCAGGATACACTCCACATTTATTAGACAAACATAGACACATACACATGTAAACCCAGAAACATGTGACTTATACTTAAGTGAAAAGGCAATTAATTGAGACAGACCCTGATATGACTTATATATTAGAATTAGCAAGTCTTGTAATTCTGTTCTGGGACATAAAGAAAATATGCACATGATGAATGCACAGACCAAAAAACTTAGCAGAAAAATAGGAATTGGAAAAAGGAACCAAATGAAAATCCTGTAATTAAATGTACAATACCTGAAATAAAACTTCCATTAGATGGGATTACAGAAGATTGGTAAAAAATAAAGTCAGTGATCTTGATAGATCAGTGGAAATTACTCAATCTGAAAAAGTGGAAAAGGAGATTTTAGAAAATGAAGCTAGTCTCAGTGACTGGTAGGACAATGTAAAAAGGTCCAACAACACATGTTTAATGGAGTCCTTAAAGTGGCAGAGAGGAAAAATTGGAGCAAAAATTTTTGGAAAAATGATGGCTGATAATTTCCCCAAATTGGGGAAAGGCATATATTTACATATTCAAGATGCTCAGTGAATTTCAAACAAGATAAATACAAGAAAATACATTTAGTCACTTCATAGTCAAGATGTTGAAAATGATAGAGGAAATATCTTGAAAGCATCCTGAGAAATGGTACAGTATAACAAATGGTCTCTACTACTTATCAGAAACAGTGCAGGCCAGCAGGCTACAGAACACGTTTAACGTGCTGGAAAAACAAAAGTCAACCCCAAATTCTATAATCAGTGAAAATAATCATTCAAGAATGAAGGCAGAGACCTTCAAGATGGAGGAGTAAGACGTGGAGATCACCTTCCTCCCCACAAATACATCAGAAATACATCTACATGTGGAACAACTCCTACAGAACACCTACTGAACGATGGCAGAAGACCTCAGACTTCCCAAAAGGCAAGAAACTCCCCACATACCTGGGGAGGGCAAAATAAAAAAGATAAAACAGAGACAAAAGAATAGGGACGGGACCTGCACTTTGGGGAGGGAGCTGTGAAGGAGGAAAAGTTTCCACACACTAGGAGGCCCCTTCACTGGCAGAGACGGGGATGGGGTAGGGGGAAGCTTTGGAGCCATGAAGGAGAGCGCAGCAACAAGGGTGCAGAGGACAAAGCGGAGAGATTCCCACACACAGGATCGGTGCCGACCGGCACTCACCAGCCAGAGAGGCTTGTCTGCTCACCAGCCAGGACAGGTGGGGGCTGGGGCTGAGGCTCGGGCTCTGGAGGTCAGATCCTAAAGAGAGGACTGGGATTGGATGCGTGAACACAGCCTGAAGGGGGCTAGTGCACCATAGCTAGCCGGGAGGGAGTCTGGGAAAGAGCCTGGACCTGCCAAAGAGGCAACAGACCATTGTTTTGGGGTGCGCGAGGAGAGGGGATTGAGAGCACCACCTAAATGACCGCGAGCCGTGGCTATCAGCACGGACACCGGAGACAGGCATGAAATGCTAATGCTGCTGCTGCTGCCACAAAGAAGCCTGTGTGCGAGCACAGGTCACATCCACACCTCCCTTCGGGGGAGCCTGTGCAGCCCGCCACTGCCAGGGTCCCGAGATCCAGGGACAACTTGTCTGGGAGAACACACGGCGCACCTCAGGCTGGTGCACCGTTACGTCAGCCTCTGCTGCAGCAGGCTCACCCCACATTCCGTACCCCTCCCTCCCCCCAGCCTGAGTGAGCCAGAGCCCTTGAATCAGCCACTCCTTTAACCCCCTTCTGTCTGGGTGAAGAACAAATGCCCTCAGGCAACCTACATGCAGAGGCGGGACCAAATCCAAAGCTGAGCTCCGGGAGCTGTGAGAACAAAGAAGAGAAAGGGAAATTTCTCCCAGCAGCCTCAGGAGCAGTGGATTAAATCTCCACAGTCAACTTGATGTACCTGCATCTGTGGAATGCCTGAATAGACAATGAATCATCCTAAAAAATGAGGCGGTGGACTTTGGGAGCAACTACAGACTTGGGGTTTGCCTTCTGCATCTAATACGTTTCTAGTTTTATGTTTACCTTAGTTTAATACTTAGAGCTTATTATCATTGGTAGATTTGTTTACTGATTTGGGTGCTCTCAATTTTATATATATATATATTTTTTCCTTTTTCTCTTTTTGTGTGTATGTGTATGCTTCTTTATGTGATTTTGTCTGTATAGGTTTGCTTTTATCATTTGTCCTAGGGTTCTGTCTGTTGTTTTTTTTGGGGGGGGGGGTAGTTTTTAGTGCTTGTTATCATTGGTGGATTTGTTTTTTGGTTTGGTTGCTCTCTTCTTTCTTTCATTTTTTTTTATTTTTAACACTATTTTTTAATTTTTCATTTTAGGAACTTTATTTTATTTTTATATTCATTTTTCTTTCTTTTTTTTTTTCCCTCCCTTTTCTACTGAGCCGTGTGGCTGACAGGGTCTTGGTGCCCTGGCAGGGTGTCAGGCTTGAGCCTTTGAGGTGGGAGAGCCGAGTTCAGGACATTGGACCACCAGAGACCTCCCGGGCCCATGTAATATCAATCGGCCACAGCTCTCCCAGAGATCAATCCCAATGCTAAGACCCAGCTCCACTCAATGACAAGCAACCTACAGTGCTGCACACCCTATACCAAACAACTAACAGCCCCACACATTAGCAGAGGCTGCCTAAAATCGTAATAAGTTCACAGACACCCCAAAACACATCACCAGACGTGGTCTTGCCCACCAGAAAGACAAGATCCAGCCTCATCCACCAGAACACAGGTACCAGTCCCCTCCACCAGAAAGCCTACCCAACCCACTAAGCCAACCTTACCCACTGTGGGCAGACACCAAAAACAGTGGGAACTACAAACCTGAAGCCTGCAAAAAGAAGACCCCAAACACAGTAAGTTGGGCAAAATGAGAGGACAGAGAAATACGCACCAGATGAAGGAGCAAGGTAAAAACCCACCAGACCAAACAAATGAAGAGGAAATAGGCAGTCTACCTGAAAAAGAGTTCAGAATAATGATAGTAAAGATGATGCAAAATCTTGGAAATAAAATGGATAAAATACAAGAAACATTTAACAAGGACCTAGAAGAACTAAAGAGCAAACAAACAATGATGAACAACACAATAAATGAAATTAAAAATTCTCTAGTAGAAACCAGTAGCAGAGTAACTGAGGCAGAAGAATAGATAAGTGACCTGGAAGATAAAATAGTGGAAATTACTACTACAGAGCAGAATAAAGAAAAATAATGAAAAGAATTGACAGTCTCAGAGACCTCTGAGACAACATTAAACGCAACAACAATTCGAATTATAGGCGTCCCAGAAGAAGAAGAGAAAAAGAAAGGGACTGAGAAAACATTTGAAGAGATTATAGTTGAAAACTTCCCTAATATAGTTGAAAACTTCCCTAATAAAGTTGGAAAAGAAATAGTCAAGTCCAGGAAGTGCAGAGTCCCATACATGATAAATCCAAGGAGAAACACACCAAGACACATATTAATCAAACTATCAAAAATTAAATACAAAGTATTAAAAGCAGCAAGGGAAAAGCAACAAATAACATACAAGGGAATCCCCATAAGGTTAACAGCTGATCTTTCAGCAGAAAGTGTGCAAGCTAGAAGGGAGCGGCAGGACATATTTAAAGTGATGAAAGGGAAAAACCTACAACCAAGATTACTCTACCCGGCAAGGATGTCATTCAGATTCGATGGAGAAATTAAAACCTTTACAGGAAAGCAAAAGCTAAGACAATTCAGCACCACCAAAGCAGCTTTACAGCAAGTGCTAAAGGAACTTCTCTAGGCAGGAAATACAAGAGAAGGAAAAGGCCTACAATAACAAACCCAAAACAGTTAAGAAGATAGTAATAGAAACATACATATCGATAACTACCCTAAATGTAAATGGATTAAATGCTCCAACCAAAAGACATAGACTGGCTGAATGGTTACAAAAACAAGACCCATATATATGTTGTCTACAAGAGACCCACTTCAGACCTAGGGACACATACAAACTGAAAGTGAGGGGATGGAAAAATATATTCCATGCAAATAGAAATCAAAAAAAGGCTGGAGTAGCAATTCCCATATCAGACAAAATAGACTTTAAAGACTATTACAAGAGACAGAGAAGGACGGTACATAATGATCAAGGGATCAATCCAAGAAGAAGATAAAACAATTGTAAATATTTATGCACCCCAACATAGGAACACCTCAGTACATAGAGGCAAATGCTAACAGCCATAAAAGGGGAAATCGACAGTAAACACAATCATAGTAGGGAACTTTAACACCCCACTTTCACCAATGGACATACCATCCCAAAGGAAAGTAAATAACACACACACAAGCTTTAAATTATACATTAAAACAAGACGGACTTAATTGATATTTGTAGGACATTCCATCCAAAACAACAGAAATACACTTTCTTCTCAAGTGCTCATGGAACATTTCTCCAGGATAGAGCATATCTTGTGTCACAAATTAAGCCTTGGTAAATTTAAGAAATGGAAATATCTTTTCCTACCACAACACTGTAAGACTAGATATCAATTACAGGAAAAAAACTGTAAAAAAATACAAGCACATGGAGGCTAAACAATACACTACTAAATAACAAGAGATCACTGAAGAAATCAAAGAGGAAATTAAAAAATACCTTGAAACAAATAACAATGAAAACATGATAACCCAAAACCTATGGGATGCAGCAAAGCAGTTCTAAGAAGGAAGTTTATAGTAATGCCATCCTACTTCAGGAAACAAGAAACATCTCAAGTAAACAATCTAACCTTACACCTAAAGCAATTAGAGAAAGAAGAAGGAAAAAGCCCCCAATTGTTAGCAGAAGGAAAGAATACTCAGTTCAGAAATAAATGAAACAGAAATGAAGGAAACAATAGCAAAGAGCAATAAAACTAAAAGCTGGTTCTTTGAGAAGATAAACAAAAATTGATAAACCATTAATCAGACTCATCAAGAAAAAAGGGAGAAGACTCAAATCAACACAATTAGAAATGGAAAGGGAGAAGTTACAACTGACAGTGACTAAATACAAAAGATCATGAGAGATTACTACAAGCAACTGTACACCAATGAAACGAACAGCCTGGAAAGAAATGGACAAATTCTTAGAAAAGCACAAGCTTCTGAGACTGAACCAGAAGAAATAGAAAATATAACTAGTTTGTTAGAGATTGCATTGAATCTGTAGGTTGCTTTGGGTAATGTAGTCATTTTCACAATGTTGATTCTTCCAATCCAAGAACATGGTATCTCTCTCCGTCTGTTTGTATCATTAATTTCTTTCATCAGTGTTTTAGAGTCTTCTGCATACAGGTCTTTTGTCTCCTTAGATAGGTTTGTCCCTAGGTAATTTATTCTTTTTGTTGCAGTGGTAAATGGGAGTGTTTCCTTAATTTCTGTTTCAGATTTTTTCATCATTAGTGTGTAGGAATGCAAGAGATTCCTGTGCATTAATTTTGTATCCTGCAACTTTACCAAATACATTGATTAGCTCTAGTAGTTTTCTGGTGGCATCTTTAGGATTCTCTATGTATATATAGTATCACGTCATCTGCTAATAGTAACAGTTTTACTTCTTCTTTTCCAATTTGTATTCCCTTTATTTCTTTTTCTTCTCTGACTGCTGTGGCTAGGACTTCCAAAGCTATGTTGAATAAGAGTGGTGAGAGTGGACATCCTTGTCTTGTTCCTGGTCTTAGTGGAAATGCTTTCAGTTTTCCACCATTGAGTATGATGCTTGCTGTGGGTTTGTCATATATGGCCTTTATTATGTTGAGGTAGGTTCCCTCTGTGCCCATTTTCTGGAGAGTTTTTTTCATAAATCAGTGTTCCAATTCTGTCAGAAGCTTTTTTCTGCATCTATTGAAATGACCATATGGTTTTTACTCCTTGATTTGTAATGTGGTGTATCACATTTGATTAATTTGTGTATATTGAAGATCCTTGCATCCCTGGGATAAATCCCACTTGATCATGGTATATGATCCTTGTAATGGGCTATTGGATTTTGTTTGCTAGTATTTTCTTCAGGATTTTTCCATCTGTGTTCATCAGTGTTAGTGGTCTATAATTTTCATTTTTTGTGATATCTTTTTCTGGTTTTGGTATCAGGGTGATGGTGGCTTTGTAGAATGAATTTGGGAGTGTTCTCCCTCTGCAATTTTTTGAAGAGTTTGAGAAGGATTGGTGTTAGCTGTTTTCTAAATGTTTGATAGAAGTAGCCTCTAAAGCCATCTGGTCCTAGACTTCTGTTTTTTGGAAGATTTAAAATTATGGTTTCAATTTCATTACTTGTGGTAGGTCTGTTTATATTTTCTAACTCTTCCTGGATCAGTCTTGGAAAATTGTACCTTTCCAAGAATTTGTCCATTTCTTGTGGTTGTCCATTTTATTGGCGTATAGCTGTTTGTAGTAGTCTCTTATATCCTTTGTACTTCCGCAGTGTCAGTTGTGATTTCTCCTTTTTCATTTCTAATTTTATTGATTTGCATCATCTCCCTTGTTTTCTTGATGAGTCAGGCTAAGGGTTTATCAATTTTGTTTATCTTCTCAAAGAACCAGCTTTTAGGTTTATTGATCTTTGGTATTGTTTTCTTCTTTCTATTTCATTTATTTCTGCTCTGATCTTTATGATTTCTTTCCTTCTACTGACTTTGGGTTTTCTTTGTTCTTTCTCTAGTTGTTTTTTTTTTTTTTTTTTTAAACATCTTTATTGGGGTATAATTGCTTTACAATGGTGTGTTAGTTTCTGCTTTACAACAAAGTGAATCAGCTATACATATACATATGTTCCCATATGTCTTCCCTCTTGCGTCTCCCTCCCTCCCACTCTCCCCATCCCACCCTTCCAGGCTGTCACAAAGCACCGAGCTAATATCCCTGTGCCTTTGCGGCCTGCTTCCCCCCAGCTATCTACCTTACTACGTTTGTTAGTGTGTATATGTCCATGACTCTCTCTCGCCCTGTCAAAACTCACCCTTCCCCCTCCCCATATCCTTAAGTCCGTTCTCCAGTAGGTCTGCGTCTTTATTCCTATCTTACCCCTAGGTTCTTCATGACATTTTTTTCCCTTAAATTCCATATAAGTGTGTTAGCATACGGTATTTGTCTTTTTCTTTCTGACTTACTTCACTCTGTATGACAGATTCTAGGTCTATCCATCTCATTACAAATAGCTCAATTTCATTTCTTTTTAAGGCTGAGTAATATTCCATTGTGTATATGTGCCACATCTTCTTTATCCATTCATCCGATGATGGGCGCTTAGGTTGTTTCCATGTCCTGGCTATTGTAAATAGAGCTGCAATGAACATTTTGGTACATGACTCTCTTTGAATTTTGGTTTTCTCAGGGTATATGCCAAGTAGTGGGATTGCTGGGTCATATGGTAATTCTATTTGTAGTTTTTTAAGGAACCTCCATACTGTTCTCCACAGTGGCTGAACCAATTCACATTCCCACCAGCAGTGCAAGAGTGTCCCCTTTTCTCCACACCCTCTCCAGCATTTATTGTTTCTTGATTTTTTGATGATGGCCATTCTGACTGGTGTGAGATGATATCTCATTGTAGTTTTGATTTGCATTTCTCTAATGATTAATGATGTTGAGCATTCTTTCATGTGTTTGTTGGCATTCTGTATATCTTCTTTGGAGAAATGTCTATTTAGGTCTTCTGCCCATTTTTGGATGGGGTTGTTTGTTTTTTTGTTATTGAGCTGCATGAGCTGCTTGTAAATTTTGGAGATTAATCCTTTGTCAGTTGCTTCATTTGCAAATGTTTTCTCCCATTCTGAGGGTTGTCTTTTGGTCTTGGTTATGGTCTCCTTTGCTGTGCAAAAGCTTTGAAGTTTCATTAGGTCCCATTTGTTTATTTTTGTTTTTATTTCCATTACTCTAGGAGGTGGGTCAGAAAGGATCTTGCTGTGATTTATGTCATAGAGTGTTCTTCCTATGTTTTCTTCTAAGAGTTTGATAGTTTCTGGCCTTACATTTAGGTCTTTAATCCATTTTGAGCTTATTTTTGTGTATGGTGTTAGGGAGTGATCTAATGTCATACTTTTACATGTACCTGTCCAGTTTTCCCAGCACCATTTATTGAAGAGGCTGTCCTTTCTCCACTGTACATTCCTGCCTTTATCAAAGATAAGGTGTCCATATGTGCGTGGGTTTATCTCTGGGCTTTCTATCCTGTTCCACTGATCTATCTTTCTGTTTTTGTGCCAGTACCATACTGTCTTGATTACTGTTGCTTTGTAATATAGTCTGAAGTCAGGGAGCCTTATTCCTCCAGCTCCTTTTTTCGTTCTCAAGATTGCTTTGGCTATTCGGGGTCTTTTGTGTTTCCATACAAATTGCGAAATTTTTTGTTCTAGTTCTGTGAAAAATGCCAGTGGTAGTTTGATAGGGATTGCATTGAATCTGTAGATTGCTTTGGGTAGTAGAGTCATTTTCACAATGTTGATTCTTCCCATCCAAGAACATGGTATATCTCTCCATCTATTTGTATCATCTTTAATTTCTTTCATCAGTGTCTTATAATTTTCTGCATACAGGTCTTTTGTATCCTTAGGTAGGTTTATTCCTAGATATTTTATTCTTTTTGTTGCAATGGTAAATGGGAGTGTTTTCTTGATTTCACTTTCAGATTTTTCATCATTAGTATATAGGAATGCCATAGATTTCTGTGCATTAATTTTGTATCCTGCTACTTTACCAAATTCATTGATTAGCTCTAGTCGTTTTCTGGTAGCATCTTTAGGATTCTCTATGTATAGTATCATGTCATCTGCAAACAGTGACAGCTTTACTTCTTCTTTTCCGATTTGGATTCCTTTTATTTCCTTTTCTTCTCTGATTGCTGTGGCTAAAACTTCCAAAACTATGTTGAATAAGAGTGGTGAGCGTGGGCAACCTTGTCTTGTTCCTGATCTTAGTGGAAATGCTTTCAGTTTTTCACCATTGAGGATGATGTTTGCTGTGGGCTTGTCATATATGGCTTTTATTATGTTTAGGAAAGTTCCCTCTATGCCTACTTTCTGGAGGGTTTTTATCATAAATGGGTGTTGAATTTTGTCGAAAGCTTTCTCTGCATCTATTGAGATGATCATATGGTTTTTCTCCTTCAATTTGTTAATATAGTTTATCACATTGATAGATTTGCGTATATTGAAGAATCCTTGCATTCCTGGAATAAACCCCACTTGATCATGGTGTATGATCCTTTTAATGTGCTGTTGGATTCTGTTTGCTAGTATTTTGTTGAGGATTTTTGCATCTATGTTCATCAGTGATATTGGCCTGTAGTTTTCTTTCTTTGTGACATCCTTGTCTGGTTTTGGTATCAAGGTGATGGTGGCTTCGTAGAAGGAATTTGGGAGTGTTCCTCCCTCTGCTATATTTTGGAAGAGTTTGAGAAGGATAGGTGTTAGCTCTTCTCTAAACGTTTGATAGAATTCACCTGTGAAGCCATCTGGTCCTGGGCTTTTGTTTGTTGGAAGGTTTTTAATCACAGTTTCAATTTCAGTGCTTGTGATTGGTCTGTTCATATTTTCTATTTCTTCCTGATTCAGTCTTGGCAGGTTGTGCATTTCTAAGAATTTGTCCATTTCTTCCAGATTGTCCATTTTATTGGCATAGAGTTGCTTGTAGTAATCTCTCATTTTTTTTATTTCTGCAGTGTCAGTTGTTACTTCTCCTTTTTCATTTCTAATTCTATTGATTTGAGTCTTCTCCCTTTTTTTCTTGATGAGTCTGGCTAGTGGTTTATCTATTTTGTTTATCTTCTCAAAGAACCAGCTTTTAGCTTTATTGATCTTTGCTATTGTTTCCTTCATTTCTTTTTCATTTATTTCTGATCTGATTTTTATGATTTCTTTCCTTCTGCTAGCTTTGGGGTTTTTTTGTTCTTCTTTCTCTAATTGCTTGAGGTGCAAGGTTAGGTTGTTTATTCGAGATGTTTCCTGCTTCTTAAGGTGGGCTTGTATTGCTATAAACTTCCCCCTTAGAACTGCTTTTGCTGCATCCCATAGGTTTTGGGTCGTTGTGTCTCCATTGTCATTTGTTTCTAGGTATTTTTTTATTTCCTCTTTGATTTCTTCAGTGATCACTTCATTATTAAGTAGTGTATTGTTTAGCCTCCATGTGTTTGTATTTTTTACAGATCTTTTCCTGTAATTGATATCTAGTCTCATGGCGTTGTGGTCAGAAAAGATACTTGATACAATTTCAGTTTTCTTAAATTTACCAAGGCTTGATTTGTGACCCAAGATATGATCTATCCTGGAGAATGTTCCATGAGCACTTGAGAAAAATGTGTATTCTGTTGTTTTTGGATGGAGTGTCCTATAAATATCAATTAAGTCCATCTTGTTTAATGTATCATTTAAAGCTTGTGTTTCCTTATTTATTTTCATTTTGGATGATCTGTCCATGGGTGAAAGTGGGGTGTTAAAGTCCCCTACTATGAATGTGTTACTGTTGATCTCCCTATTATGGTTGTTAGTATTTGCCTTATGTATTGAGGTGCTCCTATGTTGGGTGCATAAATATTTACAATTGTTATATCTTCTTCTTGGATCGATCCCTTGATCATTATGTAGTGTCCTTCTTTGTCCCTTTTAATAGTCCTTATTTTAAAGTCTATTTGTCTGATATGAGAATTGCTACTCCAGCTTTCTTTTGGTTTCCATTTGCATGGAATATCTTTTTCCATCCCCTTACTTTCAGTCTGTATGTGTCTCTAGTTCTGAAGTGGGTCTCTTGTAGACAGCATATATAAGGGTCTTGTTTTTGTATCCATTCAGCCAATCTGTGTCTTTTGGTGGGAGCATTTAGTCCATTTACATTTAAGGTAATTATTGATATGTATGTTCCTATTTCCATTTTATATATTGTTTTGGGTTCGCTACTATAGGTCATTTCCTTCTCTTGTGTTTCGTGTCTAGAGAAGTTCCTTTAGCATTTGTTGTAAAGCTGGTTTGGTGGTGCTGAACTCTCTCAGCTTTTGCTTGTCTGTAAAGGTTTTAATTTCTCCATCAAATGTGAATGAGATCCTTGCTGGGTAGAGTAGTCTTGGTTTCAGGCTATTCTCCTTCATCACTTTCAGTATGTCCTGCCACTCCCTTCTGGCTTGTAGGGTTTCTGCTGAGAGATCAGCTGTTAACCTTATGGGGATTCCCTTGTGTGTTATTTGTTGTTTTTCCCTTGCTGCTTTTAATATGCTTTCTTTGTATTTAATTTTTGACAGTTTGATTAATATGTGTCTTGGCGTGTTTCTCCTTGTATTTATCCTGTATGGGACCCTCTGTGCTTCCTGGACTTGATTAACTATTTCCTTTCCCATATTAGGGAAGTTTTCAACTATAATCTCTTCAAATATTTTCTCAGTCCCTTTCTTTCTTTCTTCTTCTTCTGGAACCCCTATAATTCGAATGTTGGTGCGTTTCATGTTGTCCCAGAGGTCTCTGAGACTGTCCTCAGTTCTTTTCATTCTTTTTTCTTTATTCTGCTCTGCAGTAGTTATTTCCACTACTTTATCTTCCAGGTCACTTATCCGTTCTTCTGCCTCAGTTATTCTGCTATTGATCCTATCTAGAGTGATTTTAATTTCATTTATTGCATTGTTCATCGTTGCTTGTTTCATCTTTAGTTCTTGTAGGTCTTGTTAACTGTTTCTTGCATTTTGTCCATTCTACTTCCAAGATTTCGGATCATCCTTACTATCATTATTCTGAATTCTTTTTCAGGTAGATTGCCTATTTCCTCTTCATTTGTTAGGTCTGGTGGGTTTTTATCTTGCTCCTTCATCTGCTGTGTGTTTTTCTGTCTTCTCATTTTGCTTATCTTACTGTGTTTGGGGTCTCCTTTTTGCAGGCTGCAGGTTCGTAGTTCCCGTTGTTTTTGATGTCTGTCTCCAGTGGCTAAGGGTTTTTTCAGTGGGTTGTGTAGGCTTCCTGGTGGAGGGGACTAGTGCCTGTGTTGTGCTGGATGAGGCTGGATCTTGTCTCTCTAGTGGGCAGGTTCACGTCTGGTGGTGTTGTTTTGGGGTGTCTGTGGCCTTATTATGATTTTAGGCAGCCTCTCTGCTAAGGGTGGGGTTGTGTTCCTGTTTTGCTAGTTGTTTGGCATAGGTTGTCCAGCACTGTGGCTTGCTGGTCGTTGAGTGAAGCTGGGTGCTGGTGTTAAGATGGAGGTCTCTGGGAGATTTCCACTGTTTAATATTATGTGGAGCTGGGAGGTCTCTTGTTGACCAGTGTCCTGAAGTTGGCTCTCCTACCTCAGAGGCAGAGCCCTGACTCCTGGCTGGAGCACCAAGAGCCTTTCATCCACACGGCTCAGAATAAAAAGGGAGAAAAAGTAGAGAGAATTAGTAGAAGTATGAGGAAAGAAGGAAGGAAAGGAGGAAAGGAAGGAAGGAAGAAAGAAGCAAAGAAGGAAAGAAAGGAGGGAGGGAGGAAGGAAGGAAGGAGGGAAAGAAGGAAAAAAAGACAGAAAGAAAGATGATACAGTAAAATAAAATAAAGTATAAATTAGTTATTGAATTAAAAAATATTTAGAAAAAAAAAGGGACGGATAGAACCTTAGGACAACTGTTGGAAGCAAAGCTATACAGAGAAAATCTTTCACAGAAGCATACACATACACCTTCACAAAAAGAGGTAAAGGGGGAAAAATCATAAATCCTGCTCCCTGATACCACCTCCCTCAATTTGGGGTGATTCGTTGTCTAAAGGAGGGAGGGAAGGAAGGAAAGAAAGAAAGAACGAAGGTAAAGTATAATAAAGTTATTCCAATTAAACTAATTATTAAGAAAAAGAATTTTTTAAAAAAAGTCCATGGACGGATAGAGCCCTAGGACAAATGGTGGAAGCTAGAGTATACAGACTAGATGTCACACAGGAGCATACACGTACACCTTCACAAAAAGAGGAAAAGGGAAAAAAATCATAGATTTCGCTCCTAAATCCCCCCTCTTCAATTTGGGATCATTCCTTGTCTATTCAGGTATTCCACAGATGCAGGGTATATCAAGTTGATTGTGGAGCTTTAATCCGCTGCTTCTGTGGCTGCTGGGAGAGATTTCCCTTTCTCTTCTTTGTTTTCACAGCTCACAGGAGCTCAGCTTTGGATTTGGCCCTGCCTCTGCGTGTAGGTCGCTGGAGGGCGTCTGTTTTTTCGCTCAGACAGGACGGGGTTAAAGGAGCCGCTGATTCGGGGCCTCCGGCTCACTCAGGCCGGGGGTTGGGGGATGGGGGAAGGAGGGGCACTGCGTGCGGGGCCGGCCTGCGGCTGCAGAGGCAGCGTGACGTTGCGGCAGAGGCCGGCGTGACGTTGCACCAGCCTGAGGCCCGCCGTGCGCTGTCCCGGGGAAGTTGTCCCTGGATCCCGGGAACCTGGCAGTGGCGGGCTGCACAGGCTCCGCGGAAGCGGGGTGTGGAGAGTGACCTGTGCTCGCACACAGGCCCCTTGGTGGCGGCAGCAGCAGCCTTAGCGTTCCCGCCCGTCTCTGGGGTCCGCGGTTTTAGCCGCGGCTCGCGCTCGTCTCTGGGGTTTGCGCTTTCAGCCGCGGCTCGCTGCCCGTCTCGTGGGGGCTCGCGCCCTCAGCCGCGGCTCGCGCCCGTCTCTGGGGTTTGTGCTTTTCAGCCGCGGCTCGAGCCCGTCTCGGGGGCTCGCGCCCTCAGCCGCGGCTCGCGCCCGTCTCTGGGTTCGCGCTTTTAGCCGCGGCTCGCGCCCGTCTCTGGAGTTCCTTAAGCAGCGCTCTTAACCCCCTCTCCTCGCGCACCAGGAGACAAAGAGGGAAGAAAAAGTCTCTTGCCTCTTCGGCCGGTGCAGGCTTTTCCCCGAACTCCCTCCCGGTCTAGTCGTGGTGCACTAACCCCTTCAGGCTATGTTCAAGCCGCCAACCCCAGTCCTCTCCCTGAGCTCCGTCCAAAACCAAACCCGAGCCTCAGCTCGCAGCCCCGCCCGCCCCGGTGGGTGGAGCAGCAAGCCTCTCGGGTTGGTGAGTGCCGGTCGGCACCGATCGTCTGTCTGTGCAGGAATCTCCCAGCTTGCCCTCCGCCACCCGTCGCTGTGCACTACTCCGCGGTCCCGAAACTCCCCCCCTCTGCCTCCCGCAGTCTCCGCCCGCGGAGGGACTTCCTAGTGTGTGGAAACTTTTCCTCCTTCACAGCTCCCTCCCACTGGTGCAGGTGCCGTCCTTATTCTTTTGTCTCTGTTTTTTCTTTTGCCCTACCTAGTTACGTGGGGAGTTTCTTGCCTTTTGGGAGGTCTGAGGTCTTCTGCCAGCCTTCAGTAGGAGTTCTGTAGGAGTTGTTCCACGTGTGGATGTATTTCTGGTGTATCCGTGGGGAGGAAGGCGATCTCCGCGTCTTACTCTTCCGCCATCTTCAAGGTCCCCCCTCTCTAGTTGTTTTTAAGTGTATGGTTAGATTGTTTATTTGAGATTTTTCTTGTTTCTTGAGGTGAGCTTGAATTGCTATAAACTTCTCTCTTAGCACTGCTTTTGCTGTGTCCCATTGGTTTCGGGTCATCCTGTTTTCGTTGTCATTTGTTTCTATGTTCTTTTAAATTCTTCTCTGATTTCTTCAGTGATCTCTTGCTTATTTAGTAGTGCACTGTTTATTAGCTCCATGTATTTGTGTTTTTTACAGTTTTTTTCCCTGTAATTGATATCTAGTCTCATAGCATTGTGGTCAGAAAAGATGCTTGATGCTATTTCAATTTTCTTAAATTTTCCAAAGCTTGATTTGTGACCCAAGATGTGATCTATCCTGGAGAATGTTCCGTGTGCACTTGAGAAGAAAGAGTATTCTGCCACTTTTGGGTGGAATGTCCTATAAATATCAATTTATTCCATGTTGTTTAATGTGTCACTTAAAGCTTATGTTTCCTTATTTATTTTCTGTTTGGTCTGTCCATTGCTGTAAGTGGGGTGTTAAAGTTCCCTACTGTTACTGTGTTACTGTTGATTTCCCCTTTTATGGCTGTTAGCATTTGCCTTATGTATTGAGGTGCTCCTGTGTTGGGCTCATAAACATTTATAATTGTTATATCTTCTTCTTGGATTGATCCTTTGATCATTATGTAGTGTCCTTTTTTTATCTCTGGTAACAATCTTTAATTTAAAGTCTATTTTATCTGATACAAGTATTGCTACTCCAGCTTTCTTTTGATTTCCATTTGCATGGAATATCTTTTTCCATCCCTTCACTTTCAGTCTGTATGTGTCCCTAGGTCTGAAGTGGGTCCCTTGTAGGCAGCATATATATGGGTCTTGCTTTTGTATCCATTCAGCCAGTCTGTGTCTTTTGGTTGGGGCATTTAATCCATTTACATTCAGGGTGATTATCCATATGTATGTTCCTATTACCGTTTACTTAATTGTTTGGGTTGATTTTGTAGGTCTTTCTTTCTCCTGTATTTCCTGCCTAGAGAAGTTTGTTTAGCATTTGTTGTAAAGCTTGTTTGGTGGTGCTGAATTCTCTTAACTTTTGTTTGTCTGAAAAGTTTTGATTTCTCCATCAAATCTGAATGAGATCCTTCCTGGGTAGAGTAATGTTGGTTGTAGGTTTTTCTCTTACATCGCTTTAAGCATATCCTGCCACTCCCTTCTCGCCTGCAGAGTTTCTGCTGAAAAATCAGCTGATAACCTCATGGGGATTCCTTTGTATGTTATTTTTTGGTTTTCCTTTGTTGCTTTTAATATTTTTTCTTTGAATTTAATTTTTGTTAGTTTAATTAATATGTGTCTTGGTGTGTTTTTCAAGGGTTTATCCTCTGTGGGACTCTCTCTACTTCCTGGACTTGGGTGACTCCTTTCCCATATTAGGGAAGTTTTTTTTTTTTTTTTTTTTTTTTGCAGTACACGGGCTTCTCACTGTTGTGGCCTCTCCTGTTGCGGAGCACAGGCTCCAGATGTGCAGGCTCAGCGGCCATGGCTCACAGGTCCAGCTGCTCCACGGCATGTGGGATCTTCCCGGACCGGAGCACGAACCCGTGTCCCCTGCATCGGCAGGTGGACTCTCAACCACTGCGCCACCAGGGAAGCCCCTAGGGAATTTTTTGACTATAAGCTCTTTAAATATTTTCTCAGACTGTTTCTTTTTCTCTTCTTCTTCTGGGACCCCTATAGTTTGAATGTTGGTGTGTTTAGTGTTTTCCCAGATGTCTCTTGAGATTGTCTTCAGTTCTTTTCATTCTTTTTTCTTTATTCTGCTCCTTGGCAGTTATTTCCACCATTTTGTCTTCCAGCTCACTTATTCATTCTTCTGCCTCAGTTATTCTGTTATTGACTCCTTCTAGTGTATTTTTCATTTCACTTATTGTGTTGCTCATTTGTTTGTTTGTTCTTTAGTTCTTTTAGTTCTTTGTTAAACATTTCTTGTATTTTCTCAATCCATTCCTCCATTTCTACTTTTGAGATTCTGGATCATCTTTACTATCATTACTCTGAATTCCTTTTCAGGTAGATTTCCTTTTTCCTCTTCATTTATTTGGTCTTGCAGGTTTTTACCTTGTTCCTTCATCTGTGACATATTTTTTTACGTTTCATTTTCTTCGTTGTTGTTTTTTTTTTTTTTGTGAGTGGGATTGTGTTCCTGTCGTACTGTTTGTTTGGCTTGAGGCTTCCAACACTGGATTTTGTAGGCTGTTGGGTAGAGCTGGGTCTTGGTGCTGAGATGAGGAACTCCGTGAGACCTCACTTCAGTGAATATTCCCTGGGGTCTGAGGTTTTCTGTTAGTCCAGTGGTTTGGACTTGGAGCTCCCACTGCAGGAGCTCAGGCCAGCCCTGGGCTTATGAACCAAGATCCGTCAAGCCATGTGGGCAGCAAAAAAAAAATAAAATTACACTAGGAAACTAACAGTTATGTTAGAAAGGATATAAAAATAATAATGTAGACGAATCAACAACTGGAAAGTACATCAGTACCACAGTAGTAAAACAGAGGAAGAGGGAGAAGAAAAAACAAGCGGGGGGGGGGAAAGGCCTTCGCTCTGGAGGTTGGGGCCTAAGCAAGGGTGAGGTCTGGGCAGTGGGCAGGGCCTATGCTTAGGACCCACAGGGCTGGAAAAGACCCTGGGGGCTCTGGGCGGTGGGGCTTAGGCTCAAGGAAAAGAAGGGGCCCAGGTATGCCCGCCACCCCTGGTCTCAGAGGGCAGGGGACCTCACCTGC
>NW_022605653.1:203138-254636 GCF_008692025.1 Phocoena sinus | reverse complement strand
ACTTCGGTACACCTTAAATATCCCGGGAAAGAGAAAAATGGATAAAGGAGTTCTGGTACTTATGTACAACGGAGTATCACTCAGCCATGAAGTCAATGTCATAAGGCCAGCAGCAGCAAAATGAGTAGATTCAGGTACGATGATTCTAAGTGAAAGAAGTCACACAGAAAAGGAAACTTATCATAAGGTATCACTTATAGACGGAATGTAAACATGGCTACACATGAGCTGAATTACAAAACAGAACAGAGTCACACATTTAGAGAACGCACTTATGCCAACTTAAGGGGAAAGGCGAGGTGGGGTGATGCATAAAACCAGAGTGTGAAATTAACACAGATACCCTTCCATAAACCAAATATGTATTAGACAAGACCTACTCTTTGCTCAATGAACTGGACTCAACACCCCCTATGCACCGCAGAGGAATATAGGTGACTAGTAAGAAGCTTAAAACCTATGCATTGATATGTCTCAGTAAGGGAATCAAGTGTGTGTAGAGTGGCATAAACACTGCAGTGAATATCAGCAAAACCCCATTATAAAAAGAAATTTCAAAAAACAAGAAAACACAGTGATGGAGAGTGAAATTCTTACAAAATTCTTCCAGGGGCTGTGATGCACCGTGAATTGAACTTATCTACACACACTGCTGGATGAGACCTAAGGCTGGACAGTTGGAGCTGAGCGGATTGGTGAGGTTGGGTGAGGAAATGCAGACCCATTAAAGAAATACTGCGCGCCACCCATTCCATGGGTCCCAACTCTCCAGGTTTAAGGGAAACTTCCTACGGCTAGAACATGCATGGGAAACACAGTGGATGGTACACCGTGTGATCGGGAAAGGTTTCTTAAAACCCACCTCATTTTTCCTCTCCTGGTGCTCGGGTTCACCATTCCAGCCGCTTTACTAACAATCTCCACATTTGGAGAGTTAGCGCATTTAACCTCCTGTTTCGCGCAGTCGGCAATTAGTGCGGAGGATGACCGGTATGAGGGGGAACCAATGAGAGAATAGCTGTAGGGGTTTGGACGGGCACATGCCACTCTAATTTCCCATCAGGAGGAAGAATTAACCAAAATCTCAGCCTGCCGCCCCGGAAGCAGAATAGGGCCTAAAGCAATCCTCTGGTTTGGCGGCCAGTTCACAAAAAAGCGAGTTGAAAAGTGGAGTTCAGGGGCACTGTAATTTACAAACCTGCAGAGTTAAGAAGGGCAACTTTCGTCGAAAAATATATTGAGGTGAGGCAACGACGAGGATTTGAAACCAAGGCAGAATTGCAGGAAACAGGTTTCAACAGGTAGAGTGGAGTCTCTTTAAAGCGCATGAAAAGCGGCAGAACTTCGACAATGTTGCAGTTGGCCAAAAAGGGCGTATGCGTTTATTCCTGAATATATTCAGGAGAAAACGCATGCGTTCTTTTTGACTAACCAAGCAAGCGGGCAATGCAAATCCGAACAACAAAGAAGTCTCTCTTCCAATCGGTCCAAAGGGCCATCCGAAAAAATTGTAAACACCAGAGAGGCAGGACAGGCCATGGACAACAGGGAGCCTTGTTAACCTCATGGGTGGGATGTAAATTGCCAACAGCCACTCTGGAGAAGTGTACGGTGTTTCCTGAAACATCTAAAAAACAGAACTACAGAGCATAGGGCACTCCCACTCATGGGCATATATGTTGGGAAAGTTAAAAATCAACAAGACACAGCCACCCCAAAGTTTAGGGCTCTTCTGTTTACAAAATCCTCGACTTCGGTACACCTTAAATATCCCATGAAAGAGAAAAATGGATAAGAAGTTGTGATACTTGTGTACAATGGAATATCGCTCAGCCATGAAATCAATGTCATAAGGCCAGCAGCAGCATACTGAGCGGATTCAGGTACGATGATTCTAAGTGAAAGCAGTCACACAGGAAAAGAAACATATCATAAGATATCACTTATAGACGGAATGTAAACATGGCTACACAGGAGCTGAATTACAAAACAGAACAGAGTCACACATTTAGGAAAAGCACTTATGCCGACTTAAGGGGAAAGGCGAGGTGGGGTGATGCATAAAACCAGAGTGTGAAATTAACACAGATACCCTTCCATAAACCAAATATGTAATAGACAAGACCTACTCTTTGCTCAGTGAACTGGACTCAACACCCCCTATGCACCGCAGAGGAATATAGGTGACTAGTAAGAAGCTTAAAACCTGTGTATTCATATGTCTCAGTAAGGGAATCAAGTGTGTGTAGAGTGGCATAAACACTGCAGTGAATATCAGCAAAACCCCATTATAAAAAGAAATTTCAAAAAGCACGAAAAACAGAGTGATGGAGAGAGAAATTCTTACAAAATTCATCCAGGGGCTGTAATGCACCGTGAATTGAACTTATCTACACCCACAGCTAGATGAGACATAAGGCTGGACACTTGGGGCCGAGCGGATTGGTGAGGTTGGGTGAGCAAATGCAGACCCTTTAAAGCAATACCGCGTGCCACCCATTCCATGGGTCCCAACTCTCCAGGTTTAAGGGAATCTTCCTACAGCTAAAACATGCATGGGAAACCCAGAGGATGGTACACTGTGTAATCGGGACAGGTTTCTAAAATGCACCTCATTTTTCCTCTCCTGCTGCTCAGGTTGGCTATTCCAGCCGCTTTACGATCAATCTCCACATTTGGAGAGTCAGCGCATTTAACTTCCTGTTTCGCACAGTCTGCAATTAGTGCGGAGGATGAACGGTATGAGGGGGAACCAATGAGAGAATTGCTGTAGGGGTTTGCACGGGCACATGCCACTCTAATTTCCCACCAGGAGGAAGAATTAACCAAAGGCTCAGCCTGCCGCCCGGAAGCAGAATAGGGCCTGAAGCAATCCTGTGGTTTTGCGGCCAGCTCACATCAAAGCGGGTTGAAAATGGAGCTCAGGGGCACGGTAATTTACAAACCTGCAGAGTTAAGAAGGGCAACTTTCGTTGAAAAATTTGAGGTAAGGCAACGAAGAGGATTTCAAACCAAGGCAGAATCGCCGCAAACACGTTTCAACAGGTAGATTGGAGTCTCCTTTAAAGCACATGAGAAGCGGCAGAACTTTGACAATGATGCAGTTGGCCAAAAAGGGCGCATGCGTTTATTCCTGAATATATTCAGGAATAAACGCATACGCCCATTCTGGCCAACCAAGCAAGCGGGCAATGCAAATCCGCACAACAAAGAAGTCTCTCGTCCCACCGGTCCAAAGGGCCATCTGAAAAAAGTGTAAACACCAGAGAGGCAGGACAGGCCATGGACAACAGGGAGCCTTGTTAACCTCATGGGTGGGATGTAAATTGCCAACAGCCACTCTGGAGAAGTGTATGGTGTTTCCTGAAACACGTAAAAACCAGAGCTACAGAGCATAGGGCACTTCCACTCATGGGCATATATCTTGGGCAAATGAAAAATCAACAAGACACAGACACCCCAAAGTTTAGAGCTCTTCTGTTTACAAAATCCTCGACTTCGGTACACCTTAAATATCCCGGGAAAGAGAAAAATGGATAAAGGAGTTCTGGTACTTATGTACAACGGAGTATCACTCAGCCATGAAGTCAATGTCATAAGGCCAGCAGCAGCAAAATGAGTAGATTCAGGTACGATGATTCTAAGTGAAAGAAGTCACACAGAAAAGGAAACTTATCATAAGGTATCACTTATAGACGGAATGTAAACATGGCTACACATGAGCTGAATTACAAAACAGAACAGAGTCACACATTTAGAGAATGCACTTATGCCAACTTAAGGGGAAAGGCGAGGTGGGGTGATGCATAAAACCAGAGTTTGAAATTAACACAGATACCCTTCCATAAACCAAATATGTATTAGACAAGACCTACTCTTTGCTCAGTGAACTGGACTCAACACCCCCTATGCACCGCAGAGGAATATAGGTGACTAGTAAGAAGCTTAAAACCTATGTATTGATATGTCTCAGTAAGGGAATCAAGTGTGTGTAGAGTGGCATAAACACTGCAGTGAATATCAGCAAAACCCCATTATAAAACGAAATTTCAAAAAGCACAAAAAACACAGAGTGATGGAAAGAGAAATTCTTACAAAATTCGTCCACGGGCTGTAGTGCACCGTGAATTGAACTTATCTACACCCACAGCTGGATGAGACATAAGCCTGGACACTTGGGGCTGACAGGATTGGTGAGGTTGGGTGAGCAAATGCAGACCCTTTAAAGCAATACTGCGCGCTTCATATTCCATGGGTCCCAACTCTCCAGGTTTAAGGGAATCTTCCTACAGCTAAAACATGCATGGGAAACCCAGAGGATGGTACACCGTGTGATCGGGAAAGGTTTCTAACTCTCACCTCATTTTTCCTCTCCTGGTGCTCGGGTTCGCCATTCCAGCCGCTTTACTAACAATCTCCCAATTTAGAGAATCAGCACATTTAACCTCCTGTTTCGTACAGTCTGCAATTAGTGCGGAGCATGAAAGGTATGGGGGGAACCAATGAGAGAACAGCTGTAGGTGTTTGGACAGGCTCATGCCACTCTAATGTCCCATCAGGAGGAAGAATTAACCAAAGGCTCAGCCTGCTGCCCTGGAAAAAGAATAGGGCCTGAAGCCATCTTGTGGTTTTGTGACCAGCTCACAAAAAAGTTGAAAATGGAGGTCAGGGGCACTGTAATTCACAAACCTGCAGTTAAGAAGGGCAAGTTTCGTCTAAAAATATATTGAATAAGGCAACGAAGAGGATTGGAAACCAAGGCAGAATTGCAAGAAACAGGTTTCAACAGGTAGAGTGGAGTCTCCTTTAAAGCACAGGACAAGCGGCAGAACTTCAAAAGACTGAAAGATTGAAAAAAGATTCAACCTCCTCAGGGCTTTGTGGATGCTAAGCAGGGGGCTCCTGCTGGGGTAAAGTTTCAGCCTCCTCAATGAACTCTGGATGAGGAGCTTGGGCCTCATGCTGGGATATAGAATTTTCAGCTTCCTCTTGGGGCTCCATAGTTTTATCTGGGTTCCTAAAAAAATCCCTAGGTCTCTTCTCCTCAGGTTAAATGGCATCCATACTGGTATCCAAACAACAACCCTGCAACTGTCATTCTAGACTCTGAGTGTTTTTTTCAAAATTGGCCTGTAGTTCCAACAACAACTTTGGCAAGCCGTTGATGCTGAACTAGATCTTTCTTCAGGTTTGGGGGTGAAACAATAAACTTCATTGGTTTTGAGCTCTTACTACCTAGAGGTGGAACAAGTATTTCAAATGACTGGTGACCTTCAGCGTGACCTAGACCTATGTGTTTAGTCTTACTTTTGTGTCCAGAAGGCAGAACCAAGGGCTAATTCTGATCCCAGTCTAGAACTGGAACTGCCTCTGGGAGGTTTTGATGTTGGGTTTGCTTGTTATTCAGATCCTGATGTGGAACAGCAAACTGATCTGGCTCTGTAGGCAGCTCTCCAACCGAATCCGTGTCCGGGTATGGAACCCCAGTCTCAGTCAACTCCTGATGAGGCCGGGCCAACATCTGGACTGGAGACTAGGACGTCAAGTAGTTAAAGCCCCCGGCTTCTGCCAGGGATGTAAGGGCATGGGGCAATTTGGGAAGGGTTCTTAGGCATCTGAAGACAAAGCCTCGGTCAGCCGTGCGGGGTTGGGGATCACCTGGATGGGGCCCAGGGCCCACTCCGGAGGCTGAACTGCCTGGACTAGAAGCCACCGTTGTTGCCATGTGAGGAAGAGCCGTGGGGCGCAGCCATGACACAGAGGCGCAGCCGCGACATAACATGCGGCGGCTCCCAGGCACAGTGACCCAGACCAGTGAGGAGCCGGAGCCACATCCTCCTTCAGAGCCAAACCGAACTGCTATGCCAGTGCCGTGACGCGAGGGCTCACGTTAGCAACCGCGCGGCCCGGCCCCGCAAAACGTCCCACCCGTTATTCATGACGTCATTAGTTACGCCACCGTTATTAGGCTCGTGCGGAGATCCAATCCGCGCCACCAGAGTGGGACTTTCTCCCACAGTCCACAGGGCGCAAGCCATCCTTCCCCTTGCAAAGGTGACAATTACCTCCTGCTGGGCCCTCTTCCCAAATCCGCCCTGCGCACCCGGGCCCCAAACAATGCGGCGGGATTTGGGCTGCTGACCCGAGTGGCCCCAAACTCCGGCAGCCCAGGGGTTGAGGGCTGTTGGGAATGATGCAGAGCTTCCCATGGAAACCAAAGGACCTGGCATTCTGGGAAATTCAAAAGTGCTAGTCCAGTTCTGACAATCTGAACTCTTCCTCCTCAAAGCTGAAGTCTGAGAGACATTCTTCCTCCCTTTGGCCAAACGGCTGACATGAAAAGTAGCTGACCTGCAAAATGAGCACCAGTTAGGGTGGCGGGAGGGGAACACTCCTTACAATTATGGTAAAATGTTGCCATTTCCTCCAAACTCTCAGTATTTACGTCTCATGATTCATTCACCATTCTATTATTAGGGGTTCACTACTGAATCAGTGATGACTCCAGAATTTCTGTAGGAGGGGTCTGGGGCAGGTGAGCAATTCATTCTGGGAAAGAGTTTAAAACCAAGTGAATGGCCCTTTACACTAGCATGGGAAAATGTCCCACATCTCACCTTGTATCAACAGAGCCATTAATCTAGAAAAAACTACAGTGTCACTTTTCAGAGGTCTACCCTGTGTGCACACATGGAGAAGATACTTAGAATGTTAAAGTCAGCATGTTAACTAACTTTCTTGAAATACTGTAACTAGCACTCAGTTTACTTTCTTCACAATCCTTTTCATAATCTGTTAATTTTACTCCTTTTTAATTTTCTGGTACACCTTTAACACCTAAACTCCAAGAGTGAAGGAGCTTCACCTTATTTCCAGTGCCTAGCACATGATGGTTTCTAAATGGAACTGATTCCAAGATTGGCCTCATTTAGGAGTGGATCTGTTGTTATAATCAGGTTTCCAGAATCTTTAGTATCAATATGGAACCCTTTCCTCTCACATTTCATAGGAAGCTAGACTTCTTAAAGCCCAAACATGGATACGTTTCAAGTTTCCTTGACTGATTTAAATTGAATTGAAATAATTATTTTGTACGGGAAAAACTTTCAAAAATTTTTCATTTTTCAGAACATAACCACCTTTTCTTTCTCTACTTTCTTCCCTTCAAAACAAACTTTGCAACATTGGGGTAAGTTAACTAATCAGAAATCTAGGCAAAAATTAAGCTCTCAATGGCATGAAACCCATTTTTTGCTCATTTTAAATAAAAATCCTATATGCAGTACATTAATGTTTTCTTTTCGAAATTACGTTGACAACTTAATCCCTAATTCGAGGTATCCATATAACTTCTTTACAGAAAGGTTCTTTGGCAAATTATTTAACACAAGATATATATGAGATCTGGGTAATACACCTTACTTGAAAGGCATGAATTGTTTTTAAACAGTGTAGCATAATCACACTTAAGACCATAGTTACTTTGTTCCCAAATCCTTGCAATTCAATTTGAGGGGAGTTCTACAGGCCTGTGTCTTCTCCTGTGTCCACAACCGTAGACATACACTGGTGGTCCTCAATGCTGCTCTCCAAATTTCAAATAAGGGGCCAGAGACAAGGCCCGGGACTTGGAAAAGTCCTAGAAATTCCCTGCCTCAAAAGCACTTTCAGATTTTCACCATTTCCTAAGGAAGACAGAACTTAGTAGATATGCTGAAGTCTTCCAATTCCTGCTGGTTGTTTTGAATTATGGCTACATTGGCTGTGTACCCCTTGAGCTTTTATCTCCACATACTTGAATTAAATCCTGTAGTTAGTTCCTCTTGGGTTCTAGCATCTGTGACCTCTGCACAGGATCTATATGTCACAGCTGTTTTACCACTTTCTGTAATAAAGTTAACAAGGATCAATTCAGAGGTTTTCTTGTTCTAAAACTTCCTATATACAATGGTAGCACCGAATAATTACACATACTTTTGACTTCTAAAAGCAGAAAATAAGAGCATTTTCCTAGAAGTTCCCTCATCTGACACTTCAGTTTTTATCATAATTATTTGTGAAAACATATATAAGAAGTATCAACTTTGGTTCAAAAATTTATGATCTTAGAAATGAGAACTAAGGAATAAGGACATAGAAATTAAAAGCTGTGGAAACAAAAATGTTCAATCAGAATACAATTAAATAGGAAGGCATTAGGTGGGAGTCAAAGTGAGTTCAAACCTGGGAGAGATACCACTGGACTATAATAGATACTTCCTATTAGAAGCAAGGCAAGTGCCTACTCCTTGGAACAAAAATTCTACTAGATAAAATGAACAAAGCTTTGGAGACAGGCACACAGAGAGAGAGCATTTGAACACTCTACTGGCAGAAACTGGCCCATGTACCCTTTGGACAATACAGCTTTCCTCGAGGGAAGGTAGAGCCACCAGGCTTTTTGGTCTAAGAAGTTTTGTGTACATATAAGAAGTACTTGGCATATTAGGCACAAACAACCCAGGCATTTAGTTTGGTTCTTAAATGTTGTTACCCAGAGTTGACAGCTGATGGAGATTCTGCCTGATGACCAGGGAAGTCAAACTTCACTGGAACGACTGCCCAGGCTGGAAGGCTAAGACCAATCCAGGGTCAACTCTTAGAAGCAAATAAGGTCTCTGACAACTTAGCTAGAATTTCTCAGTCTCTAAGCCTGCAGGACTGTGAAGCAGGGGAGCAATTCTGTTCCGGGAATCTACTAATCATAAAGTTTCCTTTGGGCACAGCCTGTGACAATCTAACCACTGTATAACTCGATAAAACACAATCAATGCTATTCAATAGCATGACCAGTTTCAAGGCTCACAAAAACGTAGCCGATTATTATATAAGAATCATATTCACCCAATATATCAGAAATAAACACTTCAACAAGAAAACAACGGTAATAATAATAGTCAATATATTGTGTCTGCTTACTATGTTTCAGGCATAGTTGTAAGCTTTTTACATTCATCATCTCATTTACTCTTATAATATCCCTCATTTAGTGGTAAGCTGAATTACTAACCCTATATGCAGATAAAGAAATTGCAACTTAGAGATATTAAATACCTTCAAATATCTCTGGCTAGAAAAACCTACAATTGCAACAACAAAAACAACAAAATTTAAGAGACAATGTTAGGACTCAAACACAGGTGTCCAAGGCTTATAATCACTACACGATTCTGTATAATAAGCAAGCAATTTAGGAAGAAGTGGATCAAACACTTCCTGTATGAACTGAGGCAAGTCATTCTACATCTAAACACTGGGGACAATAATATTTTCTGTTGTTCTTCTCATAAATGCCACAAAGAACAAATGTAAGACTGTTGCTGTGAAAGCATATGGTGAATGAAAGAATATGTAATATTTTAGATAACCATTATTTTCATCCAATTAACTCTTCAAGTAAGTTTACTTGCTCACTGAAACTGAAGCACTTCAACGACAATCAAAAAGGTCTTACCTGGGCTTCCCTGGTGGCGCAGTGGTTGAGAGTCCGCCTGCCGATGCAGGGGACACGGGTTCGTGCCCCGGTCTGGGAAGATCCCACATGCCGCGGAGCGGCTGGGCCCGTGAGCCATGGCCGCTGAGCCTGCGCGTCCGGAGCCTGTCCTCCGCAACGGGAGAGGCCACAACAGTGAGAGGCCCGCGTAACGCATAAAAAAAAAAAAAAAAAAAAAAAAAAAAAGGTCTTACCTAAAAGCACAATCAGCAATTTCTGAAATGCATGTGTCATAGTTTTCTGAATAGCAACCTTCTGGGTTATCTTCCTTTTCATAAAGAACAATAATGACCCTAAATCCAACCAAAACAGATGAATTTAAAATGCCTATATGAATAACTGATTTCTAGATTATATGTTTAAAACTAAAAATGCATCTGTGATTCTTAGATCATTACCTTAGTGATTAAAGGGCAGGCACAACACTGGGGTACAGGTGAATGTCTGTTGCAGGTATACCCTGGCATGGCACATGTTTACTGCTCAGATCTATTCTGGAAGTTCCTAAAATACTAGACAGGAAATGCAAACCAAAAACGTGGCAGAAATCTCATATTACTCACAGATTTCAAATGGACAAGCTGAGGCTGCACTGCTACAGACACTGCTCTACTCTGCGTAAGGGCTGGATTCATACAGTGAGATAGATTTGGTTGTAGTGCAGATGATCTGGCCTCTCCTCAACCATCACACACTCAGGTGGGTGGTGGAGCCTCCTCCACCCCATTCGCTAACAGCCCTGCCTCTGACTTAAAACCCTAAGCCCAAGTGCCATGGATTCTAGGAAAAAACTCAGTACTAATCGGAATCCCCTTTCTAGGAATCTACATTTACTTATTCTGCTCAGGCCCTTTTATAGGAGGCAAAGGACTGAACATTTACACAAGAGTTTATTTCAACCTTTAGACAATAATTTTGTTGGGATAACTGAAGGCCAGAAGATATGTGTATTTGAAGGACTATTTTAGCACAAAAATAATTATTAACCAAAAAAAAAAAATTCGTAACTAATTTTCCCTCCTCCTAAGCTTCTTGGCAGGCAGTGAGTTCCAAACTTCTAAAGATTAAGGTGCTGTCAGGTATTGCCTAAGATAAAAACCTATAGTGTCGGGCAGAATAATTCTGCCCAGGGCTTTAGTTGCTTAGAAAGGTGATGGTGTATCTGAAAAGTTGAGTTTCAGAAAGAAAGGAAAAAAGAGAAATCCCACTCCCTTACCTCCCCACACACACACACATACTGGAAAACAGACCTTCCACGAACTTATCCAAAGGTTCCTCAGCCATGCCAACTCCAGGACTCCAGCACTCTTGGGAGGACAACACCACCTCTAAAGCACAGCAGACCTTCAGGCTTTGCTTCTGAAGTGGTGTCACAATATCTGCATTTTCCCTTTCTTCAAGGTTAGAAAGATCCTGAAGCTGTTAGGATTTTGAATTAAAGGCTAGACTTCAACATATTCTGTTGTTAGAAATAAAAACTAAACTCCAGCAATCCCAGGAAATAGTTTAGGTATGCTACCCCTTCAAAATCAACTGAGACTTGCAAATGAATGACTAGATATGGACAACTATTTTTTATGATATACCATACAAATACTGGAGAAAGTTATGGACAGCACATCCAAGTTATTGAGTTTGTCACTAATTCTAGATGGCAGGCCAATGCTCAGATACTTCCATGTGGAAGCCTCCCACATTTCTTCCCCATAGCCCTGTTTTATTCTTCTCTGTAAAGTCTAGGAGTTCTATGTTGAAAGGAGTCTGGTTAGTCAAAGAAAGTCTACAGAGTTTACCTTGATGATCCTTTTTCACCACCAATGGAAACCAAAGAATTTATTTGCCAATTCTTGGAATCTGGAGCTGTTTAGGGCAAGTGTATTATGATGAACCTCCTTATGTCTGGCGCCGAAATGAACCTAAAGACATAAAAAACCTAAAAGTATCACAACCTTACATAGAGATTTATTTTGGATATACCTAAGATTTATCAATACCAATTCCATAGAGTGTTTGTGAAGATTAAGTAGGACATTTTAAGCAATGAGTTCACAGTGAACCCTAAATAAATGTTATTATTTTTAAGTCAGTACTTTTCTGCATCATTTCCAGGGCCCCTGATTAACCAGAAGGTTCCCTGACATCCGGTGGTGAAAGTGATGATGAAAGCATCCAACAAAGCCCAACTGAAGCCTATTATGGGCCTAGGGGTAAGCAAAGGAATGGACTGTTTTACTCAACTCATCCTGTAGGTCCTGCTTGAGAATATGACCTGAAGAGGAGACAAGATGGACCTGCCACTGAATTAGGACCTGGATCTGTAGCACCCCCTCCCCAAGTTACTAAGCCCTATTAGAAGAGGGAATATGTATACCTCTATAAATGTAAATGAAGCAACCAAAAGAATTAGAGATTCATCTGCATTAACAAGCTTCTTTGAGAGTGCAAATATTTCCAGTCTTAACTCTCTAAATAACCTACATATTACTGTGGATTTTATACATCATTACTTCTTTCTGAAACGTCTATTTCCATTTGAACAGGGTGTAGTATATAAATTTAGTCATAAAAATTCAAATAATACAAATAAAGTCAAAGCACTGTTCATTCTTTTTTGATTTGTTTGTGCATCTTCTTCTGTCACTAGTTTATGAGCTCCTTAAGTGCTTGAAGGAACCAAATATTATTCTTTCCTTGCTACCAGAAACAAGCATAGATCTTGTATTATAATAGAGGAGTGATGGTCTGTTGACTGAGTGAATGAATGAGTACATAAGAAAATGAAATTACTTTCTCCAACTGAAGCTGCCTGCAGGGAAGGAGAAATTAAGAGTAAGTTTTAAATGTTGAGTGTCACATGGGAGTCTAGGTCCTGTGTGACGAGTCATAATGGAGCTGTCCTGGACAATTACGAAGCTTCAGAAGGGCTCTGAGGCACTGGGTAGTAGAGACAGTTGACATCTAGGATAACCTTGCCACAGTTCTTGCTGGCAAACCTTTCCCTTCGTGCTACTGAGAAAAACTCAGATACATTAGGCCTTTCCTTCATTTTAAGATGCTATTCTCTTTTCTGTATTTATAAAAAACACAGGGGAAAAATGATAGGAAGATACCTGCCAATGAATAAAATAACACCTAATTGGAACTTCCGTGCTGGTGCAGTGGTTAAGATTCCGTTAACTCAATGCAGGGGGCCCAGGTTCGATCCCTGGTCAGGGAACTAGGTCTCACATGCATGCTGCAACTAAGAGTTCACACGTCACATTTAAGAAGCCTGCAAGCCACAAAAAAAAGGAGCCTGCCTGATGCAACTGGGGAGCCTACATGCCACCACTGGGGAGCCCTTGAGCCGCAACTAAGGAGCACGCCTGCTGCAACTGAGACCCAGTGTAAGCAAATAAATAAATAAATAAATAAATAAAATTTAAAAAGAACGCATAAGTAAAGTAGGGAAAAATTTCGGGGTTGTGGGTAGTAAACTAAGGCTCTGCATTAAATAAACAAATCTAATACAAATGCCCTTTCCTCTCAACTCTAGTGACTTGGAGAACATTTTCTTCATTACGCCATCAGTGACCGGGCTTTATGCTGTGAAAATCTCACAACCTATGCTTATGGAATGGTCTTAATGTCCAATATAAGAAAAGAACTCATTACTCAGAACTGATATCAAGTAACTGTTTCATAATCTTTCCAGGACCATTTGTAATATCTGAGTGGTACGTGAAATGGTCACAGTGTCCGCAAAGTAAAGAATGTCTGACACAAAATCATTTCAATCCCAGGGAGTACTGCCAGGATTGAAGAGGGTGTTAAACAGGGTAAAGAAGTGGGAGGTAGTGTACCTGGAGTCACATCTGAGGAGAGTTCTCAGATTCAATAAAGGTGAAATCAGTGAGTAAAGAAATATGGGTGAGAAGAGGCAGCAACGTCAGTAGGAAGTAGCCAGAGCAAGAAGCCAATCAGAGAAGACACACAATTAATTATAAACGGAAAGGTCTGGGAAGTCTAAGCCACACTCACTTATTCAGAGGAATTGTAAAGGTCCTTAACATAATGAAATGTTAATTCTGGGGAAGTAAATTTGGATGGCATGTTAATATGGAATAAGGTTTCTACAATGCATTAAAGAATATTTACCCATTTTCTGGAATCTGAAGTGAGTTTTTAATAGGCAGTTTGAGAGTGATGATGATGATGAAGCCTCCTTTATGTTACATCTGACAAAAGTTTGTCAAACTCGGGACTTCCCTGTTGGCACACTGGTTAAGAGCCAGGTTGCCAATGCAGGGGACACGAGTTCGATCCTTGTCTGGAAAAATCTCACATGCCGCAGAGCAACTAAGCCCGTCTGCCACAACTACTGAGCCTGTGCTCTAGAGCCCGTGAGGCACAACTACTGAATCCCGTGTGCCTAGAACCCGTGCTCCACAACAAGAGAAGCCGTCGCGATGAGAAGCCTATGCACCGCAACGAAGAGCAAACTCCGCTCGCCGCAGATAGAGAAAGCCGGCGCGCAGCAACAAGACCTAATGCAGCCAAAAATAAATAAATAAATTCATTAATTAATTAAAAAAATTTTTGTCAACTTCACACATTTAAAATCCACATAAATGTATATATAAGGAATATTCTTGTGAGGATTTCTTAAATTAAGGGGCAGCAGAAAATGACATGGGGTTTAACATCAGTTAAGTTTGGGTTTGGCCTCTAGTTTCCACATTTACTGATACGAAACTTAAGTAAGTCACTTAACCATCCTGAGTTCGAGTTTCTTCATCTAAAAACAGAGAAAGAAACAACTGGGGAACTGGGGGATCAGTGGAGCAGTGCATCTGAGAGCATTCTGTACACCACAGTGCTGTACAAAAGCTGGACGTTTCCCCCCCCCGCCCCGCCCCGGGACCTCAGTTCCCAGACCAGGGATTGAACCCAGACCCTCAGCAGTGAAAGTGCAGAGTACTAACCACTGGACCACCAGGGAATTCCTGATGGCCTATTAGTTTTAAATTCAGCACTTCATCCCAGTAGAGCGAGGAATTCCACATTTGGACCCACCTTCACTGGAGATGTATGAAAAAGCTGCTTCTGGTCGCATGCCTTTTGGGCTCTGTGGGCATCCCTTGCTGAATAAAACTTGATGATGGCAGAGAACCCAGGACCACCCGCTGCTGCGTTTGGGAAGACTCGGACGGAATACAGAAGGCCAAACTGGGAGAAGACTGTAAACAGAGAATGCTTTAGGGTGGTCTCACACTAAGTAAGTGCAGTAAATTTCAGGCCCAGAAAACCAACCCTCCCATTCCCTTGTATTCCCCCAGCCATTAGCCACAGGCAACTGTGGTGAGCCTGCAACTCCCAAACACTTCTCCTTTCATGAACAAGTTTCCTTCTGAAATCCTAAGCTTCGAGAAGCATTAGGAGGCAATACCTTCTGTTGGGGACTAACTCTCAAAGATCTATGGGGGTGAGCTGACTGCTCAGGTCGTCTCTAGAACTAAGATTCCTCTCAGCGGAGACCACAGGCAGATGAGGTACTGAAGCAGTACCCTGGGGCGCCCAGTTACAGGGGCGCGGGGCGGCTTCCTCCACCCTTCCCTCCGCTCCGGCTCGTCTCACTTGCAAGGCTTCGGCCGTGGGTCGAGAGCTCAGTTCCCACAGCAGCAAGGTTTTGTCAGCCCTGATATGTCAGCCCCGCATAAGGTACCAACTGCACCATCCCACCGTCACCGCACGTGCGCTGCTTGGGGCGCACCGTGCTTTTTAAATACTTAGTGCCAATAAATCTAATACATAGAAAAATAGTTGAAATCCCCTGAGTGTTTTGTGGATAGAAAAGCTTGAGATTCAGAGCAAGTTCAGAGCTTGACAGTCAAAGAATAAACTAGCTCTCCATTCCATTAGAAGGGCTAGGTAGCAGCTTCTGGTTATGGAATTCAAAACTCTCAGGTTCCCAATAGAACATAAAACAGCATCACTTGTACTCTTTATAAAACTGCAGAAACAAACAAAAATATATTTACACCTGTCCTATAAGACAAAGGGTACTTGAGATCTAATGTATATAAAATCAGTTTACAAACTGTGAGGCACTATATCAATAAGTTCACATTTGCAGAGAGCACAGCATAGGATATGTGGCCATTAATGTTAATTCCCTTCCCGCTTCCATTCCTTTATCTTGTTCCTTTATGTATGCGGATCAGTTACATTATTAAGCTAACAATGTAACTGAGCTATTATGAGCTTAATAATGGAACCAAGAATCTGATTTTTATCAAGGGGATAGTTCTTAGAAACGTAGGGAGCTGGAACTCTGAATGTATGAATTACAATAATGCAATTACATCATGAATTTTAAAACTTATCATCATTGATTAAAAATAAAAATATTAAATTAAAAATTTATTATCCCGCAATTGAGACTCACCACAATGTGTGACGTCTGTCAGGCATTCATTGTCACAATGCAGCTTGACTGTCTTTCAGACAACCTCAACACTATTTTTAAATTGGCAGAGGCAGCAGGCCATAAGGATAGCTAAGATCCTATAAATAGAAACACAGGTAATTAAATTTGTGGTAAAAGAGTTACTTGAGTAGGCAGAAGAGGTCGGCCAAGGTCACCACAGACCAGTGCAAAGAGGAGTTCTTGGGGCATATGGACTGCAGAACTGGATAGGGGCCGGTTGGCCAATTGCTGCTCTTGACTGTTGTAAATAAATATAGAGGAGGAGAGAGGCGCCCAACAGAAGGAGTAAGATGGTAGTAGATATAGTATGCCTAGAAAAAAGGGAATAGGGATTAGAATCAGGTGATACTGATCTGTAGTTTAAATCCGAATTATCTCCTTCCAAACCGAAAGCCTCACTTTGGGTTGAGAGTACACAGGAAGAAGGCAGACTTCTAAGAAGAGTCTGAATAAGACCGCTCCTTCTGATAATCCCTTTCTCAGTTCCTATTTGTGAGTAGTAATATATTAGAAATTATTCTAGTAATAAAAATGCATCGTGGTTAAACAATAACAGAGGTCGCTTTGGCCAAATCTGGACAAAAGGAACATTCCAATGAGTAACATTATCATTACAATAAGTTATCACATAGTTAATTGAAAAAAAAGCACATGAGTTCATAATGATACTCAAAATGAAGGTGGGGGGGCTCTTCTTTATAAAATAATGTCAGCTAATAAATGCTAAAGGAAAGATAGAATTAGGAAAGTGTCATTTTGCATCTATCAATGTAATAATCGATTCAGACAAGGATTATCATTGAGGCACAGTTGGGTGAAGAGTTGTTTGAAAGTAGGATCTTCACTGATCCCAAACTATCACCCCACATATTATTTTTCAATTACCAAGGGGAAAAATAACTTTACAATGGAGAGATATGGAAGATACCACCTTAATCAAGTGATCAAACTTAACACTGGGCCACCTGAAGTGATGAAGTATGAAGACTACATCACGTATATAGTATTCTTCCCCCAAAATTTACTTTGAATCTAATGAGGAAACGGACAAATCCAGATTGTGGGGCAATTTATAACACAACTGGCTTAGAGTCTTCAAAAATGCCAATGTCATAAAAGACCAAGAAAAAAAATAGCAGGGAAATATTGTAGATTAAAGGAAACAAAGACAAGACATGAAATGCCTAATCTTATTTGGACCCTGTATCAAAGCAAAACACACTTAAAGAATGTTATAGGATTCTGGCCAAGATGAAGTAACAAGGACCAATTTAACCTTCCACCTGAAGCAATGAAAAATAAGACAGACCATACGAAAAAAGAGTTTTCAAGAAACTGGACCTCAGGCAATAAAGTTCAGTAATCCCCATGAGATGGGAAATAAATGAAGTGATCCCTATAATTGCCCTAATTTACTTCTATGAGAGAGTTTCCAGGTCATGGTACAGTGAAGAGAAGTCCAGGCAGAGACTGCTGGGCTCCCTGACTGAGGAAATGGAGCTGCGAGTCTGGGAAAACCAAGGTAACTAGAGTTCAAAAAGCAGAGTATCAGTGACAAAAGAAGTGCACAGACAAAGAACTCTGGAGATATGCAGAGGAATCTCTTGAGAGTTCAACAAAGTATTTGTCAGTACATTTGTGTGAGGAATTACTTGAGGCCAGGAAAAGAACCATATGAAAGGATTAATAATAAGAATAACTGGATATCACACAGGGTTGTAGGAATAGTACCTGTTCTTACAAGTCAGACTGGAAAACCTCATGATACTGAGAAAGGACTTGTCTCAGTAGTTGCAAATAATGAGCTCCAGACTAAAGGCTACTTGGACTCCTATCCAACGAATCTTAAAAACTAGACCTAAAAGAATAAAATTGTTTTGAGTAACTAAATTTCACTCAAAACAAATCCCAAGCATTTTACATGAATATAAATATATACAGCACACAATAACTTAAAACTCACAATATCTGGGATCATATGAAAAATTGCCAACCATGCAAAGAAGTAGGAAAATATGACCCATAGTGAGGAGAAAAGGCAATCAATCAAAACTAACCCATAATCTATACAGATGTTACAACTGGCAGAAAAGAACATTTAAAAAGTTATTATACCTGAAGTAAAGTTATTATAACTGTATTTCATATGTTAAAAAACCTAGACTAAAAACTGAAAATGTTAAGTACAGGCACGGAAAAGGTAAAAGAGACCAAAATTGAGCTTCTAGAGATTAAAACAATGTCTAAATGAAAAAGATATTGAACGAGGTTAATGGCTGATTAGACACTGCAGAAGAAAGGGTCACTGAACATTAAGGCATAGTAATAGAAACTATCCAAAATGAAACAAAAAGAGTAACAAAACTAAACAACAACAAAACTTAATAGAGCATCAGTGAGCTGTGCAACAACTTCAAGTGGCTTAATACATGTGTACTTAGAGTCCATGAAGGAGAGAGAAATGCAAAAATTTGAAGAAATAATAGCCAAAATTTTTCCAAATTGGTAAACACTATAAAGCCACAAAGTCAAGAAGATAATGAACTTTAAGCATAAGAAACATGGACAAAACTACACCAAGGCACAAAAAATAATCAAATTGCTCAAAACCAACAATAAAGAGAAAAATTTAAAAGCAGCCAGAGGAAAAAACTATACACTACATACAGAGGAACAAAGATAACAATGATAGCAGAATTTTTGTTGGAAATAATGTAAATGAGAACACAGCAAAATAACATCTTTAAAGTAGTGAATTGAATTATATCAAGCTAGAATTCTATACGCAAATCTGTCAAAACAAAAGCAAAATAAAGACTATCTCAGACATTCAAAAGCTGAAAGAATTCATTACTAGTAGACTTTCACTTTAAGAAATGTTAAAAGAAGTATTTTCAAGCAGAAGGAAAATGACACCAGATTGGAATATGGATCTACACAGAAGATTAAGAATACAGGAATAGGGACTTCCCTGGTTGTTCAGTGTTTAAAAATCTGCCTGCCAATGCAGGGGGTCAAGGGTTCGATCCCTGTTCCGGGAAGATCCCACATCCCGCGGAGCAACTAAGCCTGTACATCACAACTACTGAGGCTGCATTCTAGAGCCTGTGTGCCACAACTACTGAAGCCCATGCACTTAGAGCCTGTGCTCTGCAACAAGAGAAGACTTCCAGTGAGAAGCTGGTGCACCGCAACAAAGAGTAGGCCCTGCTCGCTGCAACTGGAGAAAGCCCAGGCAAAGCAAAAAAGACACAACGCCGCAAAAAAATAAATTTAAAAAATACTTAAAAATTTTTTTAAAGGATTTTAGTCATTCAATATATGTCTCCAAACACAATGGAAATAAATTAGAAATTAACAAATCTGAAAAAGCTCCAAATATTTGGAAACTAAACAACACACTTCTGAGTAACTTTGTGGTCAAACAAGAAATCAAAAGGGAAATCAGAAACTATTTTGAACTCACTGGAACTGAAAACATAATATGTCAACATGTGGGATATTGCTAAATCTGTACTCAGCTTACTCAACTTCCACCTTAATCTGGGAAAACGAGAGCAAATTAATCACAGAGTAAGAGAAGAAATAACACAATAAAGATCAAAGTAGAAATAAATAAAATGGAAAACAGAAAAATACTATAGATATTAAAAGGATAGTAAGAGAATATATAGAATATACCAATAAATTCAAGATGAAATGGACAAATTCCTTGAAAGACAAACACTAGTAAAGTTTTTCAAGAATATAGATATTAGGGCCTCCCTGGTGGCACAGTGTTTGAGAGTCCGCCTGCCGATGCAGGGGACATGGGTTCGTGCCCCCATCTGTGAAGATCCCACATGCCACGGAGTGGCTAGTCCCGTGAGGCATGGCCGTTGAGCCTGCGCGACCGGAGCCTGTGCTCCGCAACAGATGAGGCCACAACAGTGAGAGGCCCGCGTACCGCAAAAAAAAAAAAAAAAAAGAATACAGCTATTAAAGAAATTGGATGTGCACTTTAAAACCTTCCAACAAAGAAATCTTCAAGTCCAGGTGGCTTAACTGATAAATTCTACTGAACATTTAAGGAATAAAATAATTTCAGTTCTACACAAACTGTACCAGAAAGTTGAAGACAACGGATTTCCCAACTAATTTATAAGGCCAACTTTCACTGTATCAAGATTACACAATGACACTGCAAGAAAACTATAGACCAATATCTCTCATGAACACAGGCAAAAATTCTTAACAAAATTTTAGCATATCAAATCCAATATTATATAAAAATATGATACATCATGACCAATTGTGTTTATCTCAAGAATGAAAGGTTGGTTTAATATTTGAAAATCAATTTACCCAACTTTGTACACTAAAAAATAAAAATAAGACATCTCTGGTGGGGCAGTGGTTAAGAATCCACCTGCCAGTGCAGGGGACATGGGTTTCAGCCCTGGTCCGGGAAGATCCCACATGCCACGGAGCAACTAAGTCCGTGCGCCACAACTAATGAACCTGCGCTCTAGAGCCTGTGAGACACACCTACTGAGCCCATGTGCCACAACTAGTGAAGCCCATTAACCTAGAGTTCATGCCCTGCAACAAGAGAAGCCACTGCAATGAGAAGCCTGCATACTGCAATGAAGAGTAGTCCCTGCTCACCACAACTAGAGAAAGCCTGTGTGCAGCAATGAAGACCCAATGCAGCCAAAAATAAATAAACAAATTAAGAAAACAAAAGAAGGGAAAAATCACATAATCATTACAATAGATGCAGGAAAACAATGCAAGAATCTAACATCCATTCCTTAATAAAGAAAAACACAGGCCTCAGTAGACTAGGAATGGAGGAGACTTCCTCAACTTGATAAATGACTTCTACAGAAAACATAACATCATCTTTTTTTTTTTTTTTTTTTTTTTTTTTGCGGTACATGGGCCTCTCACCGTTCTGGCCTCTCCCATTGCGGAGAACAGGCTCCGGACGCGCAGGCTCAGCGGCCATGGCCCACGGGCATGTGGGATCTTCCCAGAAGGGGGCACGAACCCGCATCCCCTGCATCAGCAGGCGGACTCTCAGCCACTGCGCCACCAGGGAAGCCCCCATAACATCATCTTTAATGGTGAAGGAGAAAGTACTTTCTCTCCAGGATCAGGACAAAAGCAAGGATGTCTACTCTCATTACTTCTATTTGACATTGCAGTGAAGGTTCTAGCCAGTGCAATAGGGCAACAAAAAAAAAGAGATATTCAGAATGGAAAGGAAGAAGTAGAACTATCTTTATTTGCAGATAACATGATTATGCAGAAAACCTAATAGAATCTACAAAATTGCTACTGGAACTAATAAATGAGTTTATCAAGTTTCAGGGTACAAGATCAACATTCAAAAAGATTAATTTATCTCAACAATCAGAGATCAAACTTTTAAAATACTACTTATAATAGAATCAAACATATAAAATACTTAGAATAAATCTGATAAAATATGGAAACACTTGCACACTGAAAACTATAAAATATTGCTGGGGGAAATTAAGGAAGACCTAAATAAATGGAGAGATATAATGTATTCATGGATCTGAAGATTCAATATTGATAAGGTATTAATTCTCCCCAAATTGATTTATAGATCAAAATCCCCATAGGCTTTTCTGTAAAAATAGGCAAGCTAATTCTAAATTTTATATGGAAATAAAATTTAGAATAACTAAAGTAACGGTGAAAAAGAACAAAGTTGAAGAACAGTAACTGATTTCAAGGCTTATGAAGCTACACTTCCAAGACAAGGTGATAGTCGTGTACAGAAACACAAAAAATCAAAGGAACAGAATAGAAAGTTCAGAAGTACAGAGATGTGGACAACTGACTTTCAGGTTCAAAGGCATTTGAGAGGAGAAACGATAGTCTTTTCAACAAATGATGCTGGAACAATTGAATATCCAGGTGCAACAAAAAAAAAACTTCCATCGATACCATATACAGAAATAAACTCAAATTGGTTCAAAGATCTAAATGTATAACACAAAACTATAAAACTTCTAGAGCAAAACAAGTGAAAAATTTTATGGCCTTGAGTTAGGCAAGATTTCTTAGATACAACACCAAAAGTGAAATACATAGAAGAAAAAAAATAGATAAATTAGCCACCATCAAAATTAAGAATTTCTGCCCTGCAAAAGACACTGAGAGAATGAAAAGATGAGTCCCAGAATAGGAGAAAATACTTAGCAACTTACACATTGGATAAAGGACTAATTTCAAGAATATATAAAGAACTCACAAACCTCCAGAAAAATATAGATAAAAGATTCAAAGATATACATATGGAAAATAAGCATATGAAAAGATGTTTGACAAGATTAATCATTAGGGATGCTAGAGTGAGAAAAAATTACACACCTATTGAACTATCTAAAATTAAAAATACTGAGCATACCAAGTGTTGGCCGCAACGTGAAGAAAATGCAACTCTCATACACTGCTGTTAGAGATGTAAAATGATCAAACCACTATGGAAAATAGGTATTTTTTAAAAAATAAAACATACACTTTCCAATGATCCAGCCATTCTACTTGCAGGTATTTACCCAAGAGAAATGGAAGTATACATCCATACAAAGACTTGTACACAAATATTCATAGCAACTTTATCTGTAATAGACAAAGACTGAAACAACTCACATGTCCATCAATGGTGAATAGATAAATTGGGGTACATCCGTATAATGGAATACTATTCAGCAATAAACAGAAACGAATTACTGATATATACAACAATATAGATGAAGACTTAAATAATCATGCTGAGCTTAGAAGCCAGTTAGAAAAAAGTATACACTGCATGACTTCATTTACATAAAATTCTAGAAAATGCAAACAGAAAGCAGATCAATGGTTGCATGGCGACTGGAAAGGGAAAGGAACGATAGGAAGCAATAATTACGAAGAAACGTTAAGAAACTTTCTGAGGTGATAGACATTTTGATTTTGGTGATGTCTTCATGGTGTGTATGTATGTGTGTGTGTGAATTACTGTATGTCAATTATACCTCAAAAAGATGTTAAAAGACCTATTATATGAGAGACACAATTGGGGAAAATTGAACAGCAACTCTTTATTAGGTAATATTATTGTGCAGGAATTTAATTTCTTCAATACTGTGTGTTAACAGTATTGTAGCTACATAGGGAATTTTTTGTTTTTTTTTTTGGTGCGGTACGCGGGCCTCTCACCATTGTGGCCTTTACCGTTGCGGAGCACAGGCTCCGGACGCAGAGGCTCAGCAGCCATGGCTCACGGGCCTAGCTGCTCCACGGCCTGTGGGATCTTCCCGGACCGGGGCATGAACCCGTGTCCCCTGCGACAGCAGGCGGACTCCCAACCACTGCGCCACCAGGGAAGCCCTGTGACAATCTTTTGAAAGTAACTGTGAACGAGTTTTAGGAGTACAGTACTAATTTATTTACAACATCAGATAGATCTGATTCTTTCACTACCTCTTTCTGTCATTTAAGAGGAACACAAATTCAAAAGGAACAAGTTGGTGCCTCTTCCATTACAAATATTTTCTAACCTACCACGCATTTTCTACTTCATCACCCCCGTCCCACACCTTGTTACCCTGCTGCATAGATGCTCGAATAGCTCTCATATATGTTTTGCCATCAACATCCATCTTTCTGCTTCCAGTATGAAAGTTTCTTGGGGAGAAAGTCCCTGCTCTGTGCGTCTTTGTATCCCCAGCACTCAGTACAGTGCTGACACACAGTGGGCATGGCACTCAGTGAACGTTTTTGAATGAATTCATTAATTTTTAAACCGTGATTTATTTATTTATTACCACAATGTATTTTCCCGTGCTGCCTACATAACTACAGTGAAACTCTGATTCTTATAAGGAACTCTTGCTGTTATAGGATGTTTAGGAAAGGTGGTGAGTTTAAGACGTTGTATTGTCGCTACTAAAACCTCCTGGTGAAGGGACCTCATGAGCCTGCTCTCCAGTGCGCTGGAAAAGAAAAACTGACCCTTGGTGCTATCTCCCCAAGGTAGGCATCAGCAAACTAACAAGGGAAAGGAAGGAGGGCGCTAAAGATAGGCATCTGCAGGAATTGCTAATCCAGCTCCAGACACAGCCTCAACACCTTCATTAACCCAAAATGTGTGAACTGTGTGAAACTGGATTTCTGAACCACAAGACAAGTAAGAGAGTCTTTTCCAAAGTCAGGTGTAGAAGAGCTCTTTTTTACCTTGAGTCTGAAATCACCTTCGGGCCATTGAACGTACCCTCTATCATTTCCTTGAGTCATGAGAAATCACAGAATTTTTGATCTGAAGGGGTGTACAACCCACACTTCCTATTGAAGAGTAGTCAGCAAAGAAAGTATATTGTATTAGGCTACAGCAATGTATTTTCTTTATATTTTTCACACTACAGCTGAACACAAACAACATTTTTCCATACCTCAAAGGTTCCTATTGGCCACAGATAATTCACTTCAGAGATATATGCTTTTTGAAAAATAATGTTCTGGGTGGCTGGGGAGAGCCATGTGGTGGGTGTACAGGAATTCTTTCTGCTTTACCATTTAAAAGAGCTAATAATGCTTGGGGAAGCACCCACACCTTTTTCTCTCTGAAGAATTCGGTGCTAAACTTAGTTCTTTGCAGCTCTGTGTTGCATACATTTTAAGCAGTTTGGAACATTGCACATGAGGAAGATTCAAAGTTAAATTCAAAAGTGGAACTTCATGGACTATTCACATACTGGAGAGGCATCAGTTGGATTCCATGACAATGCTAATTTGAGTATTTTTGCTTGGTGCCTTTTATTGCCCGTGCCAAAGATCAGTACCATGGAAAGCAGAGTGTTTCATATATATGAGTTAAACAAGTCTCTTGGCCTCTTTGTTCCTTAGTTTCCTCATTTGAAAAAATAAAATAAATGGCTCTCAAGACATGTTTTCCAGAATTCATACTGGTCTTACACCCAGCTAACCAATAACTGCATGATGTTTTTATACACAGTTTTTTACATGTATTCATCTTCTATTTCACTTACTACTTGTGGAAAAACTGCATTCCATGCCAGGCCTGGATGTTCCAAAGCTCAGTTCTGTGAGTAAATTGCAACCAAAATTTCTACAAAAAAAGACAGAAGCAAAAGAAGAATAAAAATATATATTCTTTCAGAACATTTATCCTTCGGCAATAATTCTAATTTATATATGATGAAACATAACATCACTACTCCATACAGTAAAGAAATCTCACTGTGGAAGATATTATGATTTATACTTCCATGATTATATATGTGGTGCATTAGACAGAAAATAGTAAATGTTCATTAAATACTTGTGTTAAGTGATCTTTATTTCTCTAGAAAGGCAGCACTCTTGCCATTTTTGGCTGGTTAATTCTTTGCTGTGGGAGGCTTCCTTGAACAGTTGGATGTTTAGTAGCATCTCTGACCTCTGTTCACTAGATGCCAGTAGCATATACAGTTCTGACAAGGAAATATATCTCCAGACACTACCAAATGTCACCTGACTGCAAAAATCACCCTGGTTGAGAACCATTGCTCCATAAAGATTCCTCTGATCTGTGTAATAATTCTCACACTAATCTTTGCTAGAGACAAAAAGGATTTGCTACATAATTTTAGTAGTAATTTATTCTTATTTCAAATTGAGTAACAAACTAATCTTATAAAAAATTAAGCTTTATAAAAATTCCAAATATACTGAAGTTATATTTGTAACTTACATAAACTGCAAAAAAGGTAGTGGTTCACATGTACGTCTTTCGATAGTCTGTATTTTACTGTAAGATAAATCTCTAGGAAATGTAAAAGGAAAATATTGCCTCAATTAGCTATTACATATCTAATTAGTAGGAATAACTAGTAGAAGTTAGAATGATAATAAATAAGAAGCTTTGTTCTAATCTCCAAACCTTACGAATTACTATTTGAACCTTCCAGAGCCCCTAACCCTGCCTTCACCTCTCTTAAAGAGTCTCACCTTCAGGATCTTCATAAATTAAATATACAACTATAGATCTTTATAGATTTTGGAGGTAATTTTTCCTGAGAGCAGAGGCATTGATTAGATTCCAACTTTTGTGGTCTTATCAAATTCTAGATTATGAGCTCAAAGGTTTTATCTCTATATATCATTATAATTTCTAATATTAGAAGGAATATTCTTATATTTACACATTTCCCAGTATAGTTCTGTTTTTCTACGCCAATTCGTTACCAGAAGAAATAAAAGATACCCTTTCACACAACTCCTATCATTAATATGTAACGTTAATTCAGGATTACACTTTCTATCGTATTGACTTTTATTCGAAAATACCTACTCTTGATGATAGCTGACTATCTTCTTTCCATTGATTCCAGCTTAGTCTCTCATTTCACCTAGATCGGTATAACTGTCTTCTGACTGCTGTTTCCATCTCTACCCTCTCCCCTTCTAAAACATGCTCCACAGGATCACCAGGTTAACTGCTCTGGCCGTGGAATCAGCCTCACCATCAGCAGGTGATTACTGAACAGGGACTGCATGGAGCTTGGACCTACCCAGCAGCAAACCTGCTCTAGCAGTGGGATCAGCCTCATACACCAACAGGCACACACCAGCTCCAGGAATACCACATTCCAGCAGCATGTGTGACCAGAACACTCACTTGCAGGCCAGAAGCAGCCATGGACTCAGCTGGGTCCTGACCCTGCCCATCAGAATGCCAACACAAGATTAGGGATACCCCAGACCCTGCAGATAGCTGTGTCAGGGACAGTGATCCAACACCAACTCTGCGACTCCTGGGTCCTGCAGCCAGAGCTCAGGACCTGTGTCTTCCTCCCAGTAGCCAGCATAGCCCCAGGACCAGGGACTGGGCACTAGCCCTGAAATCACCTGGACTGCAGTTCAACCCATAAGCGATCCAGCACTAGATTTGGTGTCCCCCAGAGTTGTGCAGCCAGCTGCCTTATGATTTAGCCTCACCAAGCAGCACAGACAGCTTCCATACTAGGCAGAGTCTGGCAAACATGCACTCTGGGGGCAGCCAAGGCTACCAGACCACCCACAGTAGTCAGCCCACCACAACAGAAGAGCCCAAGCAGCCCACATATGGGGTACACCTTGAACATATAGTTCTAGTGACCAGGGGACAGTGGGCTGCTGGGACACATAGGATCTCTCTTACAAAAGGCCACTTCTCCAAGGTTAGGAAATGTAACGAGCCTACTATATACATAGCAATAAAAACAGCAAGTTAAGTAAAATGAGGTGACACAGAAACACGATCCAAATGAAGGAACGAGATAAGAACTCAGAAGAAGATCTAAGTGAAGTAGAGATAGCCAATCTCCTCAACAAACAGTTCAAGGTAATGACTATAAAGATGATCAAAAAACTCAGGAGAAGAATGGATGACCAGAGCAAGAAGTTAGAATTTTTTAAAAAAGAGTTAGACCATTAAAGAAAAACAAAACAGAGATGAGGAATACAAGAACTGAAATGAAAAATACACTAAAAGGAAAGAAGCTGAAGGTAACAGAAAAAGATGGGAAAATATAGCAGGTGCATGGACTTGAAGAATTAACACTGTTAAAATAACCATACTACCAAAGACAATCTACAGATTTAATGCAATCCGTATCAGAATACCAAAGCATTTTCACAGAACTTTAAAAAGTAATTTTAAAATTTGTATAGAAACACAAAGACCCCAAATAGCCAAACAATGTGGAGAAAGAACAGAGCTGGAGGCATCACGCACCTAGACTTCAGGTTATACTGAAAAGCAAGAGCAATCAAAGAGAATCGGACCGGAGCAAAAACAGAATCAAAGATCACTGGAATAGAATAGAGATCCCAGAAAGAAGCCCACACATGTATATTTAATTGATTTATGACAAAGCAGGCAATATGGAGAAAAAACTGTCTCTTTAATAAGTGGTACTCGGAAAACTGGTCAGCTACATGGAAAAGAATAAAATTAGATTATTTTAGCACACCATATATAAAATCAATGCAAAACTGAATAAATACTTATATAGGACCATAAAACCCCTAGAGGAAAATACAGAACATTCTTCAACATAAATGATAGCAAGTTTTAGGTTCAGTCTACAAAGACAAATGAAACAAAAGCAAAAATAAACAAATGGGACTTCACTAAACTTAAAAGATTTTGCACAGGGCTTCCCTGGTGGCGCAGTGGTTGAGAGTCCGCCTGCCGACGCAGGGGACGCGGGTTCGTGCCCTGGTCCGGGAAGATCCCACATGCCGCGGAGCGGCTGGGCCCGTGAGCCATAGCCGCTGGGCCTGCGCGTCCGGAGCCTGTGCTCCGCAACGGGAGAGGCCACAACAGTGCAAGGCCCGTGTACTGCCAAAAAAAAAAAAAAAAAAAAAAAGATTTTGCACAGCAAAGGAAACCAAAGACAAAATGAAAAGACCACCTGCTGAAGGAGAGACAATATTTGCACATGATAAGAGGTTAACACCAAAAAGATGACCAAGCAAGGGTTCATATCTAAACTACAGAAACAGCACATACAACTCAATATCAGAACAACACCCAAAATCATTTTTAAAAATATGAGAAGACCTAAAGAGTCATTTTTCCAAGGAAAAAGTACAGATCGACAGCCAGAACTCACAAAGATGCTAAACATAGCTAATCCGGCAATAAAATGCAAATCAAAACAATGAGATATATCACCTCAGGCTTGTCAGAATGGCTGTCATCAAAAAGGTCACAAATAACAAAGGTCATCAACAAGTTAGGGGATAAAAAAGATTTTCTATGATGACTTCAGCAAAAGATGAAATTTTGCCATTTGCAAGAACATGGATGGACTTGGACGGTATTATGCTTAGTAAAATAAGCCGCAGAGAAAACAAGCCTGGTAGGTTATCAGTTACACGTGGCATCTAAAAAATTGAATACAACAACAACAACAAGAACAAAACAGACTCACAGATTAAAGAACAGACTAGTGGTTACCAGCAGGGAGAGACAAGGTGGAGGAGCAAAATAGTAGTAGGAGATTCTGAGGAAGAATCCACTATGTATAAAATCAATAATCTACAGTGACGTACTGTATAGCATGGGGGATAGAGCCACTCTTTTATAATAAGTATAAATGGAGAACAACCTAAACATTTATGAATCACTATGTTGTACCTGTGAAACTAATATAATAATGTAAATTAACTATAGATCAATAAAATATAAAGTAAGAAAAAATAAAGAGGAGATTATTAGATAGAAATCAATTAAATAAACACAAATTTTGGAAATCAAGGAATTAAAAAACAACATGTAAGACACAACATTGGCATTTAAAGTGTACGATTATTCATTTAAAAGAAATCATTTAAGTGGTGAAAAATGGTACCCATTCTCACAATTTTGTATATCTAGCATAAATTATTAGCTACAAAAATATGTTACAAATATTCACTAAAAAAGAAAGACAAAATTTGGATTAACCCATTTTAGTATACAAATTTAATATCAAAGCCTCTATGTAACATTGATTTGAATAAGTTCTGTTAGCCACTTCTAGTTTCTTTGTGATGTAAAATCTTTTAAAGCATAAAAATCAGCCTTTCTACATTATTCCATTAGACATACATAGAAGTTAAAAGAAATGAGAAGACAGAACAATCAACCAAGAAGGTGAATTTCCTGAGAAACACTCGTTCGTTCTCCCTCCTCCTTTTCCAGGTCTCTTTCGATTCCAATCAAGAAGTCTTGAGAATTCTGAGAATATTTCTTTCAGGGCTTCAAATCACCATACCTACATCCTCCGCCACAACTACACACACAGGAACAAAAATAAACCTCTGCTATCTACTCATGTAGGAGGGATTCATGCAAAATAAACTCCTACATGGAGAACAACAGGTGAGTTTTCTACCTGTTCTTTGTAATGTCCTTCCATTATAGTAAATCCCACACATTATGAGGCAGAAGGGGTTATGTGACCTCTTCCTTGAAGTAAAAAAAACTTGCATTCATTTCAAGTACCTGGTGATCATAGGGTACAGCCAGGAAAGGTGCCATCCCCCTTGGGGGGAGGGTCGGTGAATGGGCTCCCGCAGCCATGCACCTCCTGATGTACAGATTCTGGAGAAACAAAGGGCAGTCACACCGCAGTCAGCCTGTCAGGCTGTCGGGCCACTGGGCAACCACACCAGCCTGGAAGTGCCCCATCAGTTGCTGAAAGCAAAACTCTGTCCCCGCCGTGAAGCCAGGTAATCTGGGCCAGAGAGTCAGAGGAGACCGGTAATCAACTCCTCCTCTCTGCTCACCTCCTTCGGGTTACAACAACCCCGTCTCCAAACCCAACTCTGATCCTGGAGTGCCAAAGTGGGAGTGCAGGTGGGCTCTGCCGATGCTTCAGCGCACTCTGGAGGTTGTCTGCTCTAATGGCAACTCTCAGCCCTTCCTCCTCCTCCTTCCCTAGTCCTGGGGGCTGCCTTGCCCTCTGCAGCTGCTGGCCTGCCTTCATTCTGCTTTTTTCTCCAATTACACTGAAGTGTCCTACAGAGGTCTGGAACCTCTTGAAGGAAGGTCTTTTAGTCAATACACCTTTACTGTGAGAAGCTGGTTTCAAGAATGAACCTGAAATACTCTATTTTTCTCCTGATGATTCCAAGGAGAGGCAGCTCAAGTTTTCTAAATTATAAGAAAAACCAAGGTAAATATGATATTCTGAGCCAGAGATGAAAAAGCAGTTTTTAGCACCCCCTCCTCATGTCATATGACCGGGATTTAAATCAATCAACTGCCACTGGTTTTTAAATCACATGACCCAACTTTAAGTCAATCAGCTGCTTCCCTATAACTCATGTGACTCGGCTTTGAATAGTAAGAAATGCAGAGGTATAAAAATGTTCTGAACAATAAATGGAAAAACAACATTTTAGAAAGCTCTTTTCTTTTCAAATGGACCATTCATTGCATACAGAGTAAAGGATTCTCTTCTGGATTTCTTGAACTGTAAACACATACAATGTCTCCGTTGGCTTGACTGACTTAGCTTTTTGGGGTTGTTAACATCTTTATTGGAGTATAATTGTTTTACCATGTTGTGTTAGCTTCTGCTGTATAACAAAGTGAATCAGCTATTCGTATACATACATCCCCATATCCCTGCCCTCTTGTGTCTCCCTCCCATCCTCCCTATCCCACCTCTAGGTGGTCACAAAGCACTGAGCTGATCTCCCTGTGCTATATGCAGCTGCTTCCCACTAGCTATCTATTTCACCTTTGGTAGTGTATACATGTCTATGCCACTCTCTCACTTCATCCCAGCTTACCCTTCCCCCTCTATGTGTCCTCAAGTCAGTTCTTTACATCTGCTTCTTTATTCCTCAGCAGCGACTTCTGCGAGGGGTGGACACTTACTTTTATGCTCAGAAGAAATCCCCTAGTTTGTATTTTTTTTTTTTTTTTCAGTACACAGGCTTCTCACTGTTGTGACCTCTCCCCCTGTGGAGCACAGGTTCCGGACACGCAGGTTCAGTGGCCATGGCTCATGGGCCCAGCCACTCCGCGGCATGTGGGATCTTCCCGGATCGGGGCACGAACCCATATCCCCTCCATTGGAAGGTGGACTCCCAACCTCTGTGCCACCAGGGAAGCCCCCTAGTTTAAAACAGATTTCAGTTTGATCCTGTGAAACCATCAGAACTTCCCACCAGAGATAAATGAGGAGATTCTGGCCATTATTACTACGCACGGGGAACACGGTTGTCCTAGCTGTACTTGCCAACCCTCCTATTTTACCCACCTATTTTTATCCACCTTCTTCCTTGTGAGTACCTTTGACCAACCCTGAGCTCAGACTCCTGACCTATTATAGTGACTTTGTCAGCCTTTCTTTAAAAATGGACAGGTAGGGCTTCCCAGGTGGTGCAGTGGTTGAGAGTCCGCCTGCCAATGCAGGGGACACGGGTTCGTGCCCCGGTCCGGGATGATGCCACATGCCGTGGAGCGGCTAGGTCCGTGAGCCATGGCCGCTGAGCCTGTGCGTCCGGAGCCTGTGCTCCGCAACGGGAGAGACCACGACAGTGAGAGTCCCGCGTACTGCAAAAATAAAAAATAAAAAAGGACAGGTAATAAAATGAATTTAACCTAGAAGCAGCAGCTCAGTAAGGGAAAAAAATCATCAGAAGTTATCTAATCACAGCCACAGCCATCCAGGGCTCTGTCTTATCCGCTGGGGCATAAGAATGGGACCTTCCTAAGCTTGAAGGGCATCCAATCAAATAAGTAAAGGTGTCGCTCACCTCTGGCTCTTGGAGGGATTGCTAGGCAGTCTACCCAGTGTTTACTAACTGCAAAACACTGTCATGGTTTTGAAACACCTATGTTCAAGGAAAGCTTTTTAGGGTACATGAGGAAGGTTTCTTTTTGACATCAAACAGAAAATAAATCACCAAGCTCTTTGAGCACAGGGGTTCTTAAGAGGGAAGTAGAAGGAAGGAATGGGCAGAAAAGACGATCTCCCCTGAAGTGAAGGTCGTTTTTCCAAAAGAGTAGGATTTAGTCTCAGTTTAAGGAGAACACTTTTAAATAGCTGGGACAGCTCCAAACTGCAGTTTAGGGAACGAGTGCTTCAAAAGAACAGTGCTTTAAAAGTCCTGGCAAGGCAGCAAGAGGATGAAGAGTTTGTTTTGCATAGTTTTGAACACAGGAGTAAAGAAGCAGAGGCATCTCTGACTAAAAGGACCTGAGATCCTATGGCATCAATGCGGCACTTGCAGGGGGCATGGGGTGTGGGAGGCGATATTTCTCTCTCAACAACTGCCAGGGCAGCCACCCCTCCCTACTCCACCCCCCTACTCCCTTCACCCTTCCTCTCTCCACTGTAGGGTCCCAAGGGGCAGTACTTCTTAAGCGGGAGCCCTCGGGCACCATCTCTGCAGTCTGGATTCTTCCTGGAGCCTGGAAAGTTCTGGAACAGTAAGCCAGGTCTGCAAGGCCGCTGGGATGAAGTTGGACCTGGAGGCCTGGAGGGGAACTGGAGCCCTGAAGTCCACCCACGTCCTTGAAGCCGAGGGAGGAAAACATCCTCCTAACAGTACTTCTCAGGGCTCAGCGTGCTCCCTACCGGGCAGTGATCCATACTCACTTGAGGCAGCAAGGACTGCCTCTAACTGGCTCCCTCAATTCCGCCTAAAGGGTCCTCGGACATAAGTGAGAGCACAGGCCCCGGATCTCTTTAGTCAGCTGAGGCCAGTGATGCCGGGGTCCCTCCAGTCCCATCCCCCAGCCCCTCCCTCTGGGACTGTATCTAATAGAAAAAAGAGCACAGAGGAATTGGCTGAATCAAGGGACCTGGGAGCCTGGGTATGAGTTTGAAGACCGAGAACCTAAGGCGCAATTACATATTATTGGAAACTCTTGTGGGGTGTGTGCAGGGAGGTTAGGAGGCTGAGAGGCTGAGTCGACCTGGTGAGTCCAGCCCCAGGACACCACACAGCCCCGCCCCCCCTTCCCTGCCATCAGACAAGGGGTGCCGCAACTCCAGTCGGGACTCTGCACTTCCCCCTCCCTGATTCTCCTCCAGAAGAGCAGGTGGCCTCCCTCTGAGGGCAGGGTCAAGACAACTCACCAAGTCCCCCTGCACTAAGGCGCTACTGGAAACTCTTCCTGAACAGCAGTGCTGCCTTGGAGCGAACCCGTGCACCCCCAAAGTTGGTCTCGTCCTGAAGCTGAGAGAATCGAAGTTTAAGTCAGCTGCCTTGGCTTTAAATCATTCAGCACCCCCCTTTAAGTCAGGTGACCCGACTTTAAATCACTGTGTGCCCCTCATGCCTGCAACTTCAAAAGTTGGGAACTTCACTTTGATCCCAGCAGTTCACCGAGCTGAACGCACACTGTAGTCACCCCCAAGCCTGGCTCAGAGGCAAGATATAAGGTAAGGGGATGGGTGTGCACTCATGGTGATGAGAGTGTACTTCATGTACCAGAAGGGTCTAGGTACTCTGGGGTACAGCAAGCAGTGCACGATACAGCAGCTCCCTGGCAAAGCTGGTGATGCACAGGGAGAGCAGGCACACCCATGCATGCAGAGGGTCCAGGACGGGAGCTGGGGCACAGCCAGCCGGGAGGGTGTGAAAGCGGAGGATCTGAGCCTTCTTGAGAAAGGCAGACACAGAGGATGGATGAGAAACAAAGACCAGATGAAATATGGATTTGCAAAACACACCCTGATCTTGAAATTGGCGTGGGGGGGCACCCAAGATTTGAGTCTTCTTACTCCCCAGTACCTAGTGCTTTGGCCTTTGCCCAAATACTTATAAAATTTACTGATAATATCTAGCCCATAGAATACTGCATTTGTACTGGTATCGCGTGTTAATGTTTCTATAGTGGAATAATCTTTTCTACAAGAAACATGTACACTATCTGACATAAATGAAAACCCCTCTTTATAAAGTACTATATCGGACTTCCCTGGTGGCACAATGGTAAAGAATCTGCCTGCCAACGCAGGGGACATGGGTTTGAGCCCTGGTCAGGGAAGTTCTGACATGCCGAGGAGCAGCTATGCCCATGCGCCACAACTACTGAGGCTGCAGGCCACAACTATTGAAGCTCGCGTGCCTAGAGCTGGTACTCCACAGCAAGCGCAGCAAGAGAAGCCACCGCAATAAGAAGCCCGTGCACCACAACAAAGAGTAGCCCCCGCTCGCCACAACTAGAGATGCCTGCGCATAGCAAAGAAGACCCAACGCAGCCAAAAATTAATTAATTAATTAATTTTTTAAAAGTACTATATCTTTCTGTACAACTTCTCTGGGAAGAACAGAGAGATGGCATAGGAGAGTGAGAAAGACCAATATTTAGTGCACATCTCTCATGCAAGTGCTCTGCTGGCTCAGATACATTTATCCCCACTTTACAAAGGAGAAAATAAGCTCAGAGAGCTTTAGTAATTTTCCCAAAGCCAAACAGCTATTGAGTGGCAGAACCAGGATCTGAACCAAGTCTGTTACCTTCAAAGCCTAAGTCCTAATCACAACAAAACTCAATTAATATTTACATTTATCGAATTACATTGAAGACTGGGGAGTTCTTGGCACAATCCTGAATAAGAGTGAGAAAGAAAGAAATAGCATTGCTCCTACAGTCAACCAAAATTTTTGGAGCAGCTACTAGATGCCTGGCCCTTTTTGGGGTTCAGCAGTGATCATGACAGGAAGAGTCCTGTTTTCATGGACCATGTAGTGGGGAGGAGAGACGGGTACAACTTGGGTGAGGTATTTCACCTTGCTGGGCCTCTGTTTTCTCATCTGGAAAATGGGACGGGTGTTCCTCATTTTCTGGGATTGTCCAGCCCTCACATTCTCTGATTCCATAAGAAGCATCTGTTTTCCTGTTTCTTTAAAATTCATTCAGGCCATGAACCGTGATGAATGTTGTTAGCTGCTCCCCAAATCACTCTATTCCCACCCTTTTCCTGTGACCAGGTTTTTAACCGAAACATGACTCACAATCAGTCAAGTCACAGAACCTAAGGGGCACCCAGCAGAAAAATTCCAACCCTTGCTTCTCAGGAGCTCTGCGGTCTACCTGCCAGGTAAACTTAACTCACCTGGCACAAGGTGGCCATCCCTGGTTTCACATCAACATGATCTCAGGCACAAACCTCCTTGTTTTTCCATTTTGTCTTTAAGTTATTTGTTGAAACAACTGTACAAATATGACAAACATATAAAATCAGGCATCTTCTGCCCCCAGTGCCTACTAATAAATGATTTTCTGCCACTTTAATGATAAAGATAGAACATTTCAACATTCTGCTGCCCTTATTATTTGTCATTTTTGTTGATATTTCTATTGAATACACCTTTCAATATTTTAACAATGGAACATTTATGTAGGTTTTTGCAGACCCAGACTTTAGTGGAAAAGGTTTTGTTGTTATATTTCTATTATGTTTCCTCTAAAAATCATTATCCTATTTAAATGGATTAAGTCAAATCTATATGGCATTTATCTTATGAACATTGATGAAATGAATACATAGAGGGCAGTAGTACAAGTTGATTGGACTTGAGAACCTCTATTAGCACAGTTACGTATAAGTATTATCTATAGGTAAACCAAACTACATGCTGAATGAGATTCTCTGACTCTTTTTCACTGTCTGCCCCTCAAGCCTGTGAGAAATGGAATATTTCTTGCCAGCTCAGTAAACAAAGGGTGTCACAGGCATCATCACTTGCAGCCCTCCAGTGTGAGCCGCGGGCGATGAGGAATTCAGGACATGCAAATACATAATGCAGGCCCCAGAGAGCTGAGGTGCATATGAAAGGAAGGATTTCAGGGAGCCCAGACTCTGGCATCTTCGTATAGAAAGAAAAGCGCTACATTCCTCACATTGGGAGAGCTGGTTTTCCTTAGTTAACAATCACCTTTTAATGTTCCCCCTTACCTGCGCCAGGGCCCTGCCCTGTCCCCTCCCCCCGATACTTTAGCTCTGGAAGGAAGGAGCTCAGAGGGTCTCGGCTGAATAAGGGGCCTGCAAGCTTCGGGAGGAGTTTTCATTCGCTTTCCCCGCAGTCGGGAGGAGGGGCGCTGACGCTACAGCCGGACCCTGCTCCTCCCTTGCCCCGTTTCCCCTCCGAACGCTCAGGCCGACCCCCTCTCCACGCCCCCCAGGCCCCGCGAGCCAGGCCGAGGGCAGGGGGGAGAGGAGGGACCGAAGTTCCCCGGACCAGACGCTGGGGGCCGCTCTTTCTGCACAGCAGCGGCGGGGGGGCAGCGAACCCTGCCTCTCAGAAGCTGGTCTTGCGATGCCGCCCGGGCAGCGGACCAGGCGGAGGGTCGGCGCCCACTTACCCGACCCGCGGTCCGCACGACTCTCCCGGCTTCGGCCGCCGGGGCCCGTCCAGAACCGGCAGCCTCAGTGAGGCCGCCCTCCCCTCGGCCTCCGGGGAGTTCCGTGATGGCGGAGGGAAGAGACCCCGAGCTGCGGCAGTTCCAGCTCTGCGGAAACGCGGGCTCCGTTCTTGGCGTAGGGGGTGGGACCGCTCTGATCCGAGGCCTGCCGGGAGGGAGGGGGCGCCGGGGGAGGGAGCCGCCAGGAGCGCAAGGCCCCGTCGCGGGTCCTGGAGGGGCGGCCCGGCCTGGGGGCCCCGCCCATTGTAGCAGCCCATGCCTTTTTCCTGGAATCCTACACAAAAAAGTTAGAAAGATACACGGTTTCTAGTAAATACTCACAAATGATTGTTGCTGCTGTTCTGACTATTCTATTAAACGTGTAAAATCCATAAAACACTTTAAGTTCAAAATTAAATATGAATTTTTACCTTTCTAATTATGTCTCTGCTATTCACAATTGTCGTTAATGGATCAGAGACTGTGGCATCACTAGTTAAAAATGAGCTTGTGAAAAAAATAGAACTCAGGCCCACCGGACCTCCTCAATCATACACAATCTGCACTTCTACAATCTCCCCAGTGTACTTGTGTACCCATGAATAGTTGAAAGGTACATTTCTACCTCAACATGTCTTCTGTGTCTCAAAAATACACATATTTTATCCAATTTGATATAAATAAAACATTCAAAAATGTATATGCCTGTGTTGAAACCATCATTTTATAATTTCTTTTCGAGATAAGTATAGTCTCTATACTGGTTTTGTGGATCACATGCCACACTCTTTTCTTGTAGTTAGAAATAAGGTAGAGAAAGTTACTTTGTAAATATACATACATATATATATATATATATATATATATATATATATATATATGTGGATAACTGAAAACACTCTTCTAAATTAAAACCAGTTCTCTTAACTTGCTGTTTTCTTCTTGGGTCACCTTATGAACTCTTCCCATGGCCACATGGCATGTGTACCCTTAATTTCAGGGACTGCTGACATTCCAGGATATGGCCATACATTTCTCTCAAGAGGAGTGAGAGTGCCTGGACCAACATCAGTGGGAATTGTACAGGGATGTGATGTTAGACAAGTATAAGAACCTGCTCTCCTTGGGTGAGGATACCTTCCTTCTAGAATTCCTTATCCAATCACAGCGTTTAGAGTCCTTCATTTGTAGAATGTCTCCTGGAATCTTCTGCTTCCTACAATAGGGTTTCAGATTGCAACGTTTCAGGAAATATTGGGAGTTTGTGGGTATAATTTATCTTATTCTTTTAAAATTGCAGCCTCCCTCAACCACATAGCACAGGGAGAGCAACTTGGTGCTTTGTAACCACCTAGAGGGGTGGGATAGGGAGGGTGGGAGGGAGGGAGATGCAAGAGGGAAGAAATATGGGAACATATGCATATGTATAACTGATTCATTTTGTTAGAAAGCAGAAAATAACACATGATTGTAAAGCAATTATACTCCAATAAAGATGTTAAAAAAATAAAATTAAATTGCAGCCTCCTTTTTTTTTTTTTGCGGTACACGGGCCTCTCACTGTTGTGGCCTCTCCCGTTGCAGGGCACAGGCTCCAGACGCGCAAGCTCAGCGGCCATGGCTCACAGGCCCAGCACACAGCATGTGGGATCTTCCCAGACAGGGGCATGATCCCGTGTCCCCTGCATCGGCAGGCGGACTCTCAACCACTGCGCCACCAGGGAAGCCCTGCAGCCTCCCTTTTAATATACTTTGTCACTGCTTGGGACGTGTCTATATGAACTGTGTACTATATGCTTCTGTTATAGTCCTTACAATATTTTATTGTCTTATTTTCTGTAACAATTTTCCATGGATTCTTTGGGCTTAAGGTATATTAAAAGGGAGACTGCAATTCTGGGACTTCTCTGGTGATGCAGTGGTTAAGAATTCGCCTGCAAATGCAGGGGACATGGGTTCGATCCCCAGTCTGGGAAGATCCCACGTGCCACGGAGCAACTAAGCCAGTGGGCCACAACTACTGAGCCTGTGCGCCACAACTACTGAAGCCAGTGCGCCTTGAGCCCGTGTGCCATTTATTTTTTGGAGAATAAAACCACCTCTGAGTGATTAAACTTTAGACCAGCTAGTCAAAATGCTTTATCACCTGTTCTTCTAAAACACTGATCAACGCAACAAGTTTTACTAGGGATAACAGTACAACTGTATTCTGGAGCTCATTTCGGCAATATGGTTTATGACCTTGATGCTGGATCACGACATTTCAATGGTATAGCTGCTATTAATTGTCTGTTTGTTCAATGATTAAAGTCTCACGTGTTCTGAGCTCAGACTGGAGTCATCCTGGTTGCTGTCCATTGCAGATTTCTTCCAGTATGAAAGGACAAGAGCAATACAGCTTACTTTATGAAACGTCTGCAAACTAAATGATGATATAATCTACATTCAATTAATTTATACATACCCTACTGTAGAACCCGGTTTGTTACGGTGGCAGAGCTCGGTAATTATGTAAAACTGAAACCTTTATCTGTACTGTTTCAAGTCCTCTTCCTAAGAATATGTTTATAATCAACATTCTTTCACAAATGAACCAATTTAATTCACCATAGCATTCCTCATATTAACTAAATGGAAAATACTAGGCTATATACAAATGCAGAAAGGGCCAAAAATCATCAGCCCCCATGGATTATTGCAACCCATTGCTGAGGCATTTAAATTTCTTACTAAAGAAACACTATGTCCATCAACATCATCAATTTATATATTATTGCCCCAATGCTAGCCTTAACCCTGGCTCTCACAACATGAATTCCTCTTCCCATACCTTATCCAATAATTAATATAAATGTAGGCATATTAGCCATATCACACCTAGCCATTTATTCCATCCTCAGATCTGGATGAGCTTCACATTCAAAATACTTACTCACTGGAGCTCTAGGGACAGTAGCACACACAATCTCATATGAAGTAATGTAGCAGTTATTCCATTCTCAGTCTTACTGATAAATGGATCATTTACAATTTCAACAGTAATTATTACACGAAAACACTTATGACTAATTTTCTCCTGACCGCTACTGAGAATTTGATTATCTCTGCAGTAGCAGAAATCCAATGAAGCCCCACTTGATTTAACAGAAGTAGAATCAAAACCTGTATACATCTTCAATGTAGAAAATGTAGCAGGCCCATTCAGACCGCCCTTCCTAAAGAATATGTCAATTTCCTTATAATAAACATTTCCACAACAATCTATTTTTAGGAGCATTGGACAATCCCTAGGTGCCAGAATTATATACAGCCCAAGTCATCATTAAAACACGTCTAACAATCTCCTTTCTATGAATTTGAGCATCCTACCCAAAAGTTTGATATGGTCAAAATATACATCTCTTATAAAAACTTTTTTTACTACTATCGTTAGCCCTATATATATGAGAGTTTTCACTACCTGTCATCATACCAGGCAACCCAACACAAACTTAAGAAATATGTCTGACAAAAGAGTTTCTTTGATAGAGTAAATCATAGAGGTTTCAATACTCTTATTCCTGGAAATGAATTCTTCCTAAGAATTTTACATTCTCCATGCTACCACATTACACCACATGCTACATAGTAAGGTTCTCTAAGTAAGCTTCAGGCCCATACCCCCAAAATGTTGTCGTATGCCCTTCCTGTACTAATAAACTCTCATTGTTTTTACTATCATTTTACTGACCATTTTCTCAGGAAACATAATTGTATAACAAGCTCACACTGGTTAATGGTATCCCCATTCTAATAAAAAAACACGAACCCATAAGCTACAGAAGCATCCAACAAATATTTCCTAAAACAATCCACCACATCAGTACTACTTATAATGGCTATTATCATTAATCTAATATACTCTGGTCAAAGAACACAATGAATAACAAAAATCTTTAATCCAGCAGCATCCACCCTCGTGACAATCGCCCTTGTCACAAAAGTAGGACTTTCCCCATTTCACTTCTGAGTGCCTGAAGTCACACAAGGTATCCCATGAACAGCAGGCCTGATGCTATCAGCCTGACAAAACTGCACCCCTATCAGTTTTATATCACATGTCACCATCCATCAAGCTAAATATACTATGGATCATAGTGATATTATAAATCATAGCTGGAGGCTGAGGCAGACTTAGCCATACTCATCTGGAAAAAACTACACCCTCATCAATTGCCCATATAGGATGAATAACAGCTATTATAAAGTATATTCCAATTATAACAATCCTAAACATACTAATTTATATCATAACAACACTCTCTTCTTCTTACTTATGCCCAGATCATGTACTACAAGAGTATCATTATCACACACAAGAGATAAAACACCTCCCATCACAATCCTTTTCCTCACCATTATAGTATCATTAGGACATCACCCATCACTATCAGGGTTTTTACCCAAATGAGTAATTATCCAAGAGATAACAAAAATGATAACATCATTCTACCAACACTAATAGCCATCATAGCAGTCCTCAACATATATTTCTACTTACAGCTAACATACTCCACATCACTAACTATGTTCCCTTCATTAAACAGCACAAAAATAAAACAATTTGAACATACAAAGAAATAACCTTCCTATCATTATCAATCATAATATCCACACAATTACTACACATAACACCCATTCTATCAGTGCTGGACTAGGAATTTAGGTTAGTTCAGACCAAGAGCTTTCATAACCCTAAAGAAGTAAAATTTACTTAATTCCTAAAAATAAGGATTGCAAGACTTCATCCTACATCAGTTGGATGTAAAGCAAACATTGTAATTAAGCCAAATCTTTACAATATTGATGAGTTTTAACCTCAGGAAAGTTTAGTTAACAGGCCAATCCTCTGGTCAGCTGGCTTCAGTCTACTTCTGCTTCATTTGAGAAAGAAAAAAAAAGGCAGGAAAATCACCGGCAGAAGTTTAAGCAGCTTCTCTGAATTTGTTGATTCACCACAGGGTTTTTGAGAAAGAGGGCTCAATCTCTGTTTTTACATTTACAGTCGAATGCTAGCTCAGTCTTTTTACCTCTGTTCATACACTGCTGATTATTTTCAACAAATCACAAAGATATTTTATATTTACTACTTGGTGCTTGAGCTGGAGTAGCAGGCAGCACCTTAAGTATATTAATCCAGGCTGAGCTATGCTAACCTGGAGCGCTACTTGGAGACGCCCAAATCTGTAAGGTAGTCATAACAGTCCCTGCACTTGTAATAATTTTCTTTATAGTTGTACCCATTATATTGTAGGGTTTGAAAATGGACTTGGGCCACTAATAACTCGGACACCTGAGGTAGCATTTCCCAAAAAAATCACGTAAACTTTTGACTACTTCCCCCATCATTCTTGCTCCTACGCATATCACCAATAGTAGAAGCAGGTTCTGGTACCAGTGGAATCCCATATTCAGTTCTAGCCTGCAATCTGGCCCACGCAGGAGCCTCTGTTGACCTAAGCATTTTCTTCTTACATTTAGCCCGTGTCTCTGTAACTCTTGGTATTATTACTTTTCTTACTATAGTCTTTCATACAAAACCAGCAGTCATATCCCAATACCAAACACCACTATTAGTTTAATCTTCCCCAACTATAGCCATATTACTATAATCACCAGTGTCAGTCCGAGCAGCCAGAATTGCTATACTGTTAAGAGATAGAAATCTCAACACTACTTTCTTTGACCCTGCAGGAGACCGAATCCTATACCAACACCTGTTTTGATTCTTTGGTCACCCTGAAGTCTGCACTCATGGCCTACCAGGGTTTGTTATAAACTCACATATCATTACAAACTATTTAGGACAAAAAGTGTCTTTCAGCTATTTGGGAATAGTATGAGTCATGTCTACTGGCTTTTTAGGATTTCTCTTGTGGGCCCATCATACGTTTACCATAGGGATAGCTGTCAACTCAGGAGCACACTTTGCATCAGCTACCGTAATTACTTCTATCCCTACAGGAGTAAAAGTATCTAGCTGATTAGCAACTCTTTCTTTAAGTTTTCTTTTTTTTTGGCTGCGTTGGGTCTTCGTTGCTGCACATGGGCTTTCTCTGATTGCGATGAGAGGCAGCTACTCTTCGTTGCGGTGTGCGGCCTTTCCATTGCAGTGGCTTCTCTTGTTGCAGACCATGGCCTCTAGGTGCGTGGGCTTCAGTAGTTGTGGCTTGCGGGCTCTAGAGGGGAGGCTCAGTAGTTGCATCGCACGGGCTTTTTACTCTGCGGCATGTGGAATCTTCCCAGATGAAGGCTCGAACCCGTGTCCCCTGCATTGGCAGGCGAATTCGTAACCACTGCGTCACCAGGGAAGTCCCTGGTTAGCAAATGTTCACGGAGGTAATACTGTATGACCTCCCACTATATTATGAGTTTTAGGCTTTAGTTTTTCTTTTTACAGTAGGTGGTTTGACAGGAATTATCTTAGCCAACTCATCCCCAGACATTGTCCTCTAGGATACATACAATGTAGTAGCACACTTCCATGACCTAATGTCCATGGGAGCAGTCTTCACTATTATAGGAGGGTTCCTACACTGATTCCCACTATTCTCAGGTTATACAGTTAACTCAGCATGAGCAAAAATTCACTTAACAAGTATATTTGTAGCAGTAAATAGGACTTCCTGCAGCACTTTCTTGGCCTCTCAGGGATGTCACTACGTTAGTCTGAGTACCCTGAGGCAAACACAACATGAAGTATTTTGTCTTTAGGCTCATTCATCTCAGTAGTAGCGGTAATGTTAATAATCTTCATACTTTGAAAAGCATTTGCGTCTAAACAAGAAGTCTTAGCAGTGGAAACTGCTACTCCTAACCTAGAATGGTTACACGAATTCCCTACATCATATCCTATGTTTCAAGATCCTACCTATATAAATGTAAAATAAGGGAGGACTCAAGTCCTTTTCAACCAGTTTCAAGCCAACACCATAACAATTATGTCTTTCTCAATAAATGAGATAAAAGTAAAAAGTGATGTAGCTTTGTCAAAGTTAAATCATAGGTTAAAATCCTGTTTATCACTAAGGCATATCAATTTCATCTAGGCTCTCAAGATACAACATCACTGATTATGGAAGAACTTTTACATTTTCGTCATCACACAATAGTGATTTTTAAAATAAGTTCTCTAGTCCTCTATATTATTTCACTAATATTGACAACTAAACTAACTCATATATGTACAATAGATGCACAGGTAGAGAAAATGTGAACAATTTACCAGCCATTATTGTAATCTTAGCTGCTCTATCATCATTGTGAATCCTTTTCATGATACATGAAATCAATAACTCTTCCCAAACCATAAAAGACTATGGGTCAGTAATGATACTGAAGCTACAAATACACAGATTATGAAGATTTAAATGTTGACTCCTCTGTAATCCCCACAACAGAGCTAAAACCAGGAGAATAATAACTAATAGAAATCAACAACCGAGTAGTTAGAGATAGTCCTTGAATATTAGTTTCATCTGAAATTGTTGTACACCCCTGAGCTGTTCCTTCTCAGGCCCAAAAAGAGCTGCTATCCCACGATGCCAACGCCAAATTCAAGAATCCTAATACCAACAGGAAGGCCTATGTTATGAACAAGTTATTCCACCACCCCCTACAGAATTTGTTCTTGTCATTGTTCACATTTGAGCCGTTCTAATGGGTGTCTCCAGCAGCCCAGTGGTGGAGGGGGGTTGGGAAGGAGGCAGAACTTCCCGAGGAAACCACAGGACCTGGCATTCTGGGAAATTCAAAAGTGCTAGTCGGGCTTCCCTGGTGGCGCAGTGGTTGGGAGTCCGCCTGCCGATGCAGGGGACACGGGTTCGTGTCCCGGTCCGGGAAGATCCCACATGCCGCGGAGCGGCTGGGCCCGTGAGCCATGGCCGCTGGGCCTGCGCGTCCGGAGCCTGTGCTCCGCAACGGGAGAGGCCACAACAGTGAGAGGCCCATATACTGCAAAAAAAAAAAAAAAAAAAGTGCTAGTCAAGTTCTGGCAACCTGAACACTTCCTCCTGAAAGCTGAAGTCTGAGAGACATTCTTCCTCCCTTTGGCCACATGGCTGACAAGAAAAGTAGCTGACCTGCAAAACGAGCACCAGTTAGGGTGGCGGGAGGGGGACACTCCTAACAATTATGCTAAAATGTTGCCATTTCCTCCAAACTCTCAGTATTTACGTCTCATGATTCATTCACCATTCTATTATTAGGGGTTACCACTCAATCAGTGACGACTCCAGAATTTCTGTAGGAGGGGTTTGGGGCAGGTGAGCAATTCATTCTGGGAAAGAGAGTTTAAAACCAAGTGAATGGCTCTTTATATTAGCATGGGAAAACGTCCCACATCCCAACTTGTCTCAACAGAGCCATTAATCTAGAAAAAACTACAGTGTCACTTTTCAGAGGTCTACCCTGTGTGCACACATGGAGAAGATACTTAGAATGTTAAAGTCAGCATGTTAAGTAATTTTCTTGAAATACTGTAACTAGCACCCAGTTTACTTTCTTCACAGGCCTTTTCATAATCTATTTAATTTTAGTCCTTTTTAATTGTCTGTTATACCTTTAACACCTAAATTCCAAGAGAGAAGGAGCTTCATCTTATCTCCACTGCCTAGCACATAATGGTTTCTAAATGGAACTGATTCCAAGACTGGCCTCATTTAGGAGTGCATCTCTTGTTATAATCAGGTTTCCAAAATCCTTAGTATCAATACGGAATCCTTTCCTCTCACATTTCACAGGAAGGTAGACTTCTTATAGCCCAAACATGGATATGTTTGAAGTTTCCTTGACTGATTTAAATTGAATTAAAATTAAAGTAATAATTTTGTATAGGAAAAACTTTCAATTTTTTTTCATTTTTCAGAACATAACCACCTTTTCTTTCTCTACTTTCTTCCCTTCAAAACAAACTTTGCAACATTGGGGTGAGTTAAATAATCAGAAATCTAGCCAAAAATTAAGCTCTCAATGACATGAAACACGTTTTTTGCTCCTTTTTAATAAAAATCCTATATGCAGTACATTAATGTTTTCTTTTAGAAATTATGTTGGCAACTTAATCCCTAATTCGAGGTATCCATATAACTGGTTTACAGTAAGGTTCTTTGGCAAAATATTTAACACAAGATACATATGAGATGTTCAGATCTGGGTAATATACCTTACTTGAAAGGCATGAATAGTTTTTAAACAGTGTAGCATAATCACACTTAAGACAATAGTTACTTTGTTCCCAAGTCCCTGAAATTCTATTTGAGGGGAGTTCTAAAAGGCCTGTGTCTTCTCCTGTGTCCACAACCGTAGACATACACTGATGACCCTCAATCCTGCTCTCCAAACTTCAAATAAGGGGCCAGAGACAAGGCTCGGGACTTGGAAAAGTCCTAGAAATTCCCTGCCTCAAAAGCACTTTCAGAGTTTCACATTTCCCTAAGGAAGACAGAGCTGAGTAGACATGCCTAAATCTTCCAAATCCTGCTGGTTGTTTTGAATTATGGCTACATTGGCTGTATACCGCTTGAGCTTTTATTTCCACATACTTGAATTAAATCCTGTAGTTCTTCTTCAATTCTAGCATCTGTCACCTGTTCACAGGGTCTATATGCCACAGCTGTTTTACCACTTTCTGAAATAAAGTTAACAAGGATCAATTCAGAGGTTTTCTTGTTCTAAAACTTCCTGTACACAATGGTAGCACCGAATAATTAGACATTCTTTTGACTTCTAAAAGCAGAAAATAGCATTTTCCTAGAAGTTCCCTCATCTGACACTTCAGTTTTTATCATAATTATTCGTGAAAACATATATAAGAAGTATCAACTTGGGTTCAAAAACTTTATGATCTTAGAAATAAGCACTAAGGAATAAGGACATAGAAATTAAAAGCTGTAGAAACAAAAATGTTCAATCAGAATACAATTAAATAGTAAGGCATTAGGTGGGGGTCAACGTGAGTTCAAACCTGGGAAAGATACCACTGGACTATAATAGATACTTCCTATTAGAAGCAAGGCAAGTGCCTACTCCTTGGGACAAAAATTCTACCAGATAAAATGAACAAAGCTTTGGAGACAGAGAGAGGGAGCATTTGAACACTCTACTGGCAGAAACTGGCCCATGTACCCTTTGGACAATACAGCTTTCCTCAAGGCAAGCTAGAGACACCAGGCTTATTGGTCTAAGGAGTTTTGGGTACATATAAGGAGTACCTTGGCATATTAGGCACAAACAACCCAGGCATTTAATTTGGTTCTTAAATGTTGTTACCCAGAGTTGACAGCTGATGGAGATTCTGTCTGATGACCAGAGAAGTCAAACTTCACCGGAACGACTGCCCAGGTTGGAAGGCTAAGACCAATCCAGGGTCAACTCTTACAAGCCAATAAGCTCTCTGACAACTTAGCTTGGATTTCTCAGCCTGCAGGGCTGTGAAGCAGGGGAGCAATTCTGTTCCGGGAATCTACTAATCATAAAGTTTCCTTTGGGCACAGCCTGTGACATTCTCACCGCTGTATAACTCAATAAGGAACACAATTAACGCTATTCAATAGCATGACCAGTTTCAAGACTCACAAAAACGTAGCTGATTATTATATAAGAATCATATTCACCCAATATATCAGAAATGAAAACTGAAATTAAACTGATTCCAAAAACATAATCTAATAAACTCTTCAACAAGAAAACAATGGTAATAATAATAGTCAATATACTTTGTCTACTTACTATGTTTCAGGCATAGCTCTAAGCTTGTTACATTCATCAGCCCATTTACTCTTACAATATCCCCCATTTGGTGGTAAGCTGAATTACTAACCCTATTTGCAGATAAAGAAATTGCAGCTTAGAGATATTAAATACCTTCAAATGTCTCTGGTTGGAAAAACCTAAAACTACAACAACAACAACAAAATCTAAGAGACAATGTTAGGACTCAAACACAGGTGTCCAAGGCTTATAATCACTACACTACTCTGTATGATAAGCAAGCAATTGAGGAAGAAGTGGATCAAACATTTTCTGTATGAACTGAGGCAAGTGATTCTATATCTAAACACTGGGGACAATAATATTTGCTGTCGTTTTTTCTCATAAATGCCACAAAGAACAAATGTAAGACTCCTGCTGTGAAAGCATCTGGTGAATGAAAGAATATGTAATGTTTTAGATAACCATTATTTTCATCCAATTAACTTTTCAAAAAAATTTATTTGCTCACTGCAACTGAAGCACTTCAACGACAATTAAAAAGGTCTTACTTAAAACAACAATCAGCAATTTCTGAAATGCATCTGTCATAGCTTTCTGAATAGCAAGCTTCTGGGTTATCTTCCTTTTCATAAAGAACAATAATGACCCTAAATCCCACCAAAACAGATGAATTTAAAATGCCTATATGAATAACTGATTTCTAGATTATATGTTTAAAACTAAAAATGCATCTGTGATTCTTAGATCATTACCTTAGTGATTAAGGGCAGGCACAACACTGGGGTACAGGTGAATGTCTCTGTTGCAGGTATACCCTGGCATGGCACATGTTTACTGCTCAGATCTATTCTGGAAGTTCCTAAAATACTAGACGGGAAATGCAAACCAAAAACGTGGCACAAATCTCATACTACTCACAGATTTCAAATGCACAAGCTGAGGCTGCACTGCTACAGACCCTGCTCTCCTCTGCGTAAAGGGCTGGAATCATACAGTGAGATAGATTTGGTTGCAGTGCAGATGATCCTGCCTCTACTCAACCATCACCCACTCAGGTGGATGGTGGAGCCTCCTCCACCTCATTAGTTAACAGCCCTGCCTCTGACTTAAAACCCTAAGCCCAAGTGCCATGGATTCTAGGAAAACAGTACCAGTCGGAATCCCCTTTCTAGGGATCTATATTTACTTTTTCTGCTCAGGCCCTTCTATAAGAGGCAAAGGACTGAACATTTACACAAGAGTTTATTTCAATCTTTAGACAATGATTTTGTTGGGATAACTGAAGGCCAGAAGACATGTGCATTTGAAGGACTATTTTAGCACAAAACATATTATTAACAAAAAAAACCCCCAAAAGAACAAAACAAAAAAAACTAATTTTCCCTCCTCCTAAGCTTCTTGGCAGGCACTCAGTATTAAAATTCTAAAGTATAAGGTCCTGTCACGTATTGCCTAAGATAAAAACCGATATTGTCAGGCAGAAAAATTCTGCCCAGGGCTTTAGTTGCTTAGAAAAGATGATCATGTATCTGAAAATTTGAGTTTCAGAAAGAAAGGAAAACAGAGAAATCCCACTGCCTCACCTCCCCACACACACACATACTGGAAAACAGACCTTCCTCCAACTTATCCAAAGGTTCCTCAGCCATGCCAACTCCAGGACTCCTGCACTCATGGGAGGGTAACACCACCTCTAAAGAACAGAAGAACTTCAGGCTTTGCTTCTGAAGTGGTGTCACAATATCTTCATTTTCCCTTTCTTCAAGGTTACAAAGATCCCGAAGCTGTTAGGATTTTGAATTAAAGGCTAGACTTCAACATATACTGTTGTTAGAAATAAAAACTAAACTCCAGCAATCCCAGGAAATAGTTTAGGTATGCTACCCCTTCAAAATCAACTGAGACTTACAAATGAATGACTAGATATGGGCCACTGTTTTTTATGATATACCATACAAATACTGGAGAAAATTATGGACAGCACCATCCAAGTCATTGAGATTATCACTAATTCTAGGTGGCAGGCTAATGCTCAGATACTTCTATGTGGAAGTCTCTCACATCTCCTCCCCATAGCCATGTTCTATTCTGCTCTCTAAAGTCTAGGAGTTCAATGTTGAAAAGAGTCTGGTTAGTCAAAGAAAATCTACAGAGTTTACCTTGATGATACTTTTTGACCACCCATGGAAATCAAAGTAGTAATTTGCCAATTCTCGGCATCTGGAGCTGCTTAGGGCAGGCGTATTATGTTGAACCGCCTTATGTCTGGTGCCGAGATGAACCTAAAGACATAAAAAACCTAAAAGTATCACAACCCTACATAGAAACTTATATTGGATATACCTGAGATTTATTAATTCCTATTTCATTAAGTGTTTGTGAAGATTAAGTAGGACATTTTAAGCAATGAGTTCACAGTGAGCCCTAAATAAATGTTATTTATTATTTTTCAGTCAGTACTTTTCTGCATCATTTCCAGGGCCCCTGATTAACAGAAGGTTCCCTGACACCCGGTGGTGAAAGTGATGATGAAAGCATCCAAGGAAGCCCAGCAGAAGCCTATTATGGGGCTGGGGGTAAGCAAAGGAATGGACTGTTTTACTCATCTCATCCTGTAGATACTGCTTCAGAATATGAACTGAAGAGGAGACAAGATGGACCTGCCACTGAATTAGGACCTGAATCTGTAGCACCCCCTCCCCAAGTTACTAACCCCTGTTAGAAGAGGGAATATGTATACCTCTATAAATGTAAATGAAGCAACGAAAAGAATTAGAGGTTCATCTGCATTAACAAGCTTCTTTGAGAGTGCAAATATTTCCAGTCTTAACTCTCTAAAGAACTTCTATATTACTGTGGATATTTTACATCACTAGTTCCTTCTTAGATGTCCATTTCCATTCTGAACAGAGTAAGTATATAAATATAGTCATAAAAAATCAAATAATACAAATAAAGTCAAAGCATTGTTAATCTTTATTGAATTGTGTGTGCATCTTCCTCTGTCACTAGTTTATGAGCTCCTTAAGTGCTTGAAGGAACCATATATTATTCTTTCCTTGCTACCAGAAACAAGCATAGATCTTGTATTATAATAGAGGAGTGATGGTCTGTTGACTGAGTGAATGAATGAGTACATAAGAAAATGAAATTACTTTCTCCAACTGAAGCTGTCTGCTGGGAAGGAGAAATGAAGACTAATTTTTAAATGTTGAGTGTCACATGGTCCTGTGCGGTGAGTCATAACGGAGCTGTCCTGGACAAATAGGAAGCTTCAGAAGGGTTCTGAGCCCCTGGGTAGTAAAGACAGTTCACATCTGGGATAACCTTGCCACAGTTCTTGCTGGCAAACATTTCCTTTCGTGCTGAGAAAAACTCAGATACATTAGGCCTTTCCTTCATTCTATTTTAAGTTGTTACTCTCTTTTCTGTATTTATAAAAAACACAGGGGAAAAAAGCTAAGAAGTATGTATACCTGCCAATGAATAAAAGAACACATAATTGGAACTTCCGTGCTGGTGCAGTGTTAAGACTCCTTGGTCCCAATGCAGGTGGCCCAGGTTCGAACTCTGGTCAGGGAACTAGGTCTCACATGCATGCTGCAACTAAGAGTTCGCACGCCACATTTAAGGAGCCTGCAAGTCATAACTAAAGGAGCCTGCCTGCTGCAACTGGGGAGCCCACATGTCACAAGTGCGGAGCCCTTGAGGCACAAGTAAGGACCCCGCCTGCTGCAACTGAGACCCGGTGCAACCAAATAAATAAATAAATAAATAAAATTGAAAAAGAACGCATAAGTAAAGAAGGAAACAATTTCGGGGATGTGGGTAGTAAAA